>NC_080671.1:13655923-13957349 GCF_030247195.1 Topomyia yanbarensis
TCGAGTCCCGACCCCGCACATAGGGTTAGAAATTTTTGATAAGAGATTTTTCTAACCCGAAGAGGCGAATGACCTTAAAGTTAAAACCTCTATAATCGAAAAAAAATAGTAGGCGATGTGATATCATCGATTGCAGCACTTTTATCATTCTAGACGTCTTGTATGTGCATTTGCTTCTTGAGCCCCACATATTCTCGACAGTACTAAATATTTTACAGTAAGTCTGCCTCAGACAGATTTTTTTATTTTATTTCATAAATTTTTAAAAAAGGATTTTATGTCTAAGATCGGTGACTATATCACTTACATTTAAATCAAACTTTATTTTGAAAAATGAATTGTGTCACAGTACTAAGTATAAGGCACCACTATCATTTGTCCTGAAGTATGTTTCTTGACGACGCATATCTAGTTCAATTTCTTCCGTTGAGAACTATTTTCCCAATCTGTGTTTCTTATATCGAGTAGACTGTCCTCGGGGAAAATCGACCTAATAGTCTAGTATAACATCATTGCAATTATTATTGTCGGCACATTTGCAGCCTCTACCGGAAGGTGCCCTAGGATTTGTCAAACAGATCCGTTTGTCCGGACAATCGCCATTATTGAGAACACATGGGCTATGGAACAGGGGACATTTGTCGGTAACCGCAGTCATTCCGTACATTTTGTGACTACCAAACACTGGCGATGGGATTCCTTTCTCACGTTCACCGTAGGCATTGATTGATTCAATTTTTTTCCTGTTGATATAAATAAAGATTTAAACGTTCGTACCGTTAGAATATATGGGTTGTGGGCTTACGTTGTCCAGTCGGTCCAATAGAAATGATCATCCGTGATGGCTAACCCGAAGGGATACGTTAAATTGCTCGCTACCGTTCGGATCTGTTTGGTATAGGTGTCTACGCATTCGACCTTTTTGGTACCCGCGTCTGCGTAGCATAACTCACCAGTTCCAGGTGCTACTTGAATGTTGTTTGGCAGTTCTACTTGTGGTCCACTAACTAATACTTGACGTTCCGTACCATCCAAATTGGACCACTCGATCTTTGGTCCTTCACGATTCCAATCCGACCAATACAACTTACTTTGGTGTGGATCGATAGCAATGCCTCTTGGATTCACCAAGTACTTGGATACAATAATTGCCCGCAGATTTGGGTCCTCTAAACTTGCAACTTCAATGGTATCCTTCGCCGAATCTGTCCAATACAGTCGGCGTGAAATCCAATCGACGGCCACGCCTTCCGGTGAAATAATATCCTTCGTAATGAACGGCTTACGATCTGTACCGTCGTATTTACAGCTGAATATTTGCTTCGCTGAAATATCACTCCAGAAAATACGACCTTCGGCACAATCTTTGTCTACACCAATCGCCATTTGAGCCATCGTTAATGGTACAGCACGGGTACCGCTGATAGGAACTTTAACATTAGCCACACCCTGACTGATAAGCAAGAAACCAGAATCCAAGCGAGGAGCAGTTCTGCAGACACTTCCGTTGCCAATGAAGCCTACCAAGAGCCTAATCTTTATTCCACGCTGTCAGATATAGTAGTTACTTACCTTCATTGCAAATGCATTGATATCCAGTAGTAGTTGAGACACACCTGGCGTTAGGGTTACAAAGACTTGGTATGTTGGCACAGTTACGTTCCGGGGTGCAAATAAAACCATCCCCGAAGAATCCGGGATTGCAGATACATTCGTACTTAGACGGTTCTCTACAAATAATGCCTCCATTAGTTCAAGATCACAAATGAGCGATAAACCCTACCTGAAATTTGGTCCACATGTTGCATGCAAACCACAGTTGTTGCGAACGTTGCATGGTGGCGGAACCGATTTGCACTGAGTAACACCGTCTCCAATGAATTCTTCTGGGCAATGGCAGTACGGAATACCCTGAACGTTATCCCACTTACAGATGGCATTCTCCGCACAATAGGCTCCACCGCATGATCCCATTCGAACGCAGAAATCCGAGACGTCTCGTTCGAATCCATCCTGACAGACACATAGTCCATCATCACAAGTTGAATGCATCCCACAGTCATCGTCTACTGCGCATTCCGGAGCTAGCTGACAACTACGTCCATCGCCTTCATAACCTTTGTTGCACACACATATGGATTTTTTCAGGCTCACTATGTAATTACAGGATGCATGCTGGTCGCAAATATCTTCCTCGTCTAAACAAGATACTTCCTTTTCAACGCAGGTGTATCCGTTACCGTCATATCCCGGATTACAGACGCATTCGTACCGATATTGATTTTCGTTCCATTCGCAGTTTGCCAGTGGACTGCAAACGTTCCCCACGTCACACGAAGGTAGGTGCGTATCGTCCGGTTGTGCTTCAATCAAGCGGCAAATTTGATCAAAAGCGTATTCAATTAGAGTGTATCCTGTTGGACATGTGCATCCTTGGGCAGTGCAGAATGGTGCAATCTCGTCTGCGAATTACATTAAAATAATTTATCGATAAATTTGACAACTTGGTATAATTTACTAACATTCCTCGGTAGATCCATGTTTAACGCAGCTTTCCCCATTCCATATCTGATCGTCCTCGCAAATATTTTCGCACACCAGACCATCACCGGAAAATCCCGATTTGCATACACATTGGCCACTGACACAGTCTGCATTTTCTGAACAATACTGAAAAATGCAATATAGTTTATTTAAGCGCAGAGTAATCGAATGAAAATCAAGATACCTCACAACGATCACTTTTTGTTTCCGGAGTCTGTGGTTCAACCTCATAGTACGTGTTTGCAGGGGTCGGAACGACGAACGATGCAGCAGTGGATCGCAGTCCAATTTGATCACATTGATAGCCATTCCCTTCGTAGCCAGCAATACAGTCACACTTGTACCCACCCGGTTCATTGATGCAGCGAGCATTTTCATCGCAGATGTTGATGCCGGAACATTCATCAATATCGACACAGTTCACACGATCGTTGTTGGTATATGGTACGTAGGTGAATCCATTTTTACAGTTACACTGAAATTGAAATTTGCGCAGTTTGTATTATTTTGACAAGGTATCAATCTTATAATCTCACATCATAAGAATCGTCGGTATTGGGCACACAGATTGTGTTATCTCCGCAGTTTGCATCATCACATGGATTAAGTTTTTCGCCAGAACTGATCTTGCTCAACATTCCCATACGAATAGCTTTTTCGCGCTGTTCATAACCGAGGTTAATCTTACTGGTTTTTAGTGTCGAAATTTGGGCGATCGCATCATCATTCTGATCCAGGAACTTACACGGTTCGACAGTGATCACCTGGTGAACACTATACTCCAAATCACGATCCTCCGAAGGTATATGTGCGGTATGAGATGTGTAAGCTTCGAAGCGATCTTTACCGGCTCTTTGGTACATCTCAGAATAGTCTTCAATTTGTAATTTGTCTCCCAAAGGAATGAATGGAACGTGACCTTCTATATTAATGTCAACCGAAAGTTGATCCCACAAGTTTAGTCCGTTGAACCGAAGATCCATTCGTAGATTGTCATTACTATCTTTGAAAACGATATTCGTTGTTTGATTGAACTTTCCGCCAGTGACCTAAAATAATATGCTTGTATAAAAAAGTGAATATATGTATAAAAAATATAAAACACTTACCTGATAGCCATTCATAGTATTTCCGATAGGTTTCGCAAACAACCAACCAATACTAGCACCAAGAGCATGAGTCAATTGTAGTGTAGTACCGATATCGTCATCTAGTGGGCTTAAGGCTGTGTAAGTTCGACCGTCGGCCATCACAACATACGACTGCATTTGAGTGTCAACGGTCCAGTGATTCACTTTACCTTTCACTGCACCGACAACTCGCAACGGAACATCATTCTTCACACAGCTGAACCCGTTTCCGTAATACCCGGATTTACAGGTGCAGCAGAAACCGCTACTCGTATCTTTGCACGATGCGGCAGAATGACACTTGAAATGACCGCCTTCCGCACAAGTGCGGGGTTCATATGCAGCACCCTGATCTATCATGTTAGGTTCCTCAACATTTATTTCCTGATCTAGCGGACCTACTTTGAACAGCCATGTTCCCGGCTCACCAGCGTTCGATGACACAGTCAGATGTCGTATCTGAAATAGTTTTTTTTTTATTCAATTAAAGTCGTTTGCTTATGAATTGTTATCCAATTATACATTATCCGTTCCCGAACCCTGCAACGGGAAGAATCTTCCATCGTCGGATATGAACCCTGCTTGCGCGCGAACATCTGGCAGCCCGGATTCAGAAGTGTCCCCTTGTACCCAGTTGATTCCATTTTCCGGATACAGAAATTGTACATAGGTCTCCTCTTCGCCAAGAATCAACGCTACTTGAAATGAGTTTGTGATATCATTTTTCATGTTAAAATGTCCTACGTGTTCCCAGGTTGCCACAAACAAGCGACTAGCTACGAAATCAACCGCTTCACTGTAACTGTTACGCACCAGATCACTGGCATGATCAAGCAATTCGCTGTCCTGTGTTTGAAAATACACTATGGCGGCCGTATCGTTCGGCAGCGTGGTATCTACATTCGCGTAGAATGGTGCGATTGCTGGGTATTCTATTGGGAAAGGCAAATTGAGGAAATTCTGAAACTCCGAACCAAATGTCAAGATGCCATTGGTGTTGATCTGGAATGCACAATTTCAAATATCAGTTTCTATTCATTCATACAGAGAACACGAATCATTCATAAGACGACCAAACGATAGTAAATTTCTAGAGTAGGTTATCGCTTTCTTTTATTCTACATGATTCAAGTGTCAGTTTTGCGGTGTCGATGAGCTTTATGTAACATTAACCCATTGTGATTTTGTTTATTATTTCGTATTCCGCTACTAACAGAGGCCCGGTCTTGATAAGAACGGAAACTAGTTTATTTTTTACACTGCTTCGCGTGTGCTTGACCTTTTGTTGAGAGTTTGCGAATTTCTTCATTACATGGCGGCTATTTTTGGACATTGTTTCTGTTTCGCAGTTGATAATTTATATCAAAGTTATGTAGATAGTGACATCGAATTTCTCACTTTGTTTGAGATTCAGTTTTTTTCTGGAGGTGAATTACAAACATTGTTAATATTATTCATATTTGTATGTGTTAACAAACACGGACAGGCATTGCATTTATCGCTCATATGAGTAAATGCGCCCGGACAGTTTGCTACTGCGACAATAAAAACTCATATTGTCACACGAAAAGTTATTGGCACTCACACAACTTCTCCGTATAAATACAACGTGTTATTTCTCCGGATAAATAAAACAGCCGAAGAATGAGTGAATAAGTTTATCAAGGTATCCTTTTTGCGTTCCCTGCTTTGACGTCGTTATTCAAAAACACGATAAAACAAGTCTATCATACTTCTTTGCCGCTTTTCTTTGTAATTAAGTGTATTTTTTGAAGTTTTTATTGATTTCCACGAAATTACAATTTTATCACCTTCTCCGGTGAGAAGGAAAAACTACAAGGGGCAGCCCTATGGGGTTGCACGAACTGTAGACGTAGGACTATACTACTTAATGTAAAATATTTATTTTCTTAGTACTTAGTGTGTGGGAAAAAAAACACTCGGACCGGTGAAGAAAAATCAAATTTTAGACAATATAATCATATCTCATGTGTAGAACAAGCTTTCTAGTTGCTCTCAAACAGATCCTAAAAGTTCAAACACCCATGGATAACCCCAAGTTTGTAGATGTGTTTCGATGTCACAGGATTGTAAAATGGTTAATATTACGTCATGAAAATTCAATTCTTCCGTGACAATTTTTTTTGCCTGCAAAATGACCTGTGTGTATGCAAAGCTCATGATTTGTTGGGATATTAGCATTGATCGGAAAATGCTATCCAACGCTGCGCATTGCATACATACAGGACATTTTGCAGGTCACCAGAAGCTGTTCATTTTAACACCGCCAGATGTTCATTTTACCCACTCGCTATAAACATGTCTCATTTTTGGACATGTTTAGAAATCAAGAATCATGTTTGAAAAAATGTGTTTATGACGAAGTATTTTTACCAGATATGTACAAAACATGTCTAACAAGAAACATAAGGTGATTGTAATATCTCATTCACTTATTAGTTAGAAAATAATGACTTTGCTTAACGTGTTCATTTTACCGCCAGTTCCCCTACCTACCAACACATTGACGCCAAACATTGAACCCAAGCGTACAATGCAAAATGAGTCAACGCTGATGATGATGGGTAGAACGAAAGAGACAACTAGTACCACCACTATTAGCGCATTTCACCAAAATTCTACGCGGCCTTTCCCGATTGAAAGGAACGGCCACGCTTAGCCCATCTGTCATAATATCGTGATTTTGCATAGCGAAGGGCTGAATGATAACACATAATTTTGTTCCAAAAAACAGCCCTGCGTTATGCAACACTTTGTGCAGGTTGATTATATCAGTTGCAAGTGGGGCCAAATTCACCAAGTTCCGTAAAATTCCTTTTAAATTACAGAATTGATAAAATTGCTTAGATGAGCTAAACTAATTAATCAAATCCTGTTTTAAAAACTGTCCTTGCGTTTAAACCAAAATGGGAAGCTTATTACTACCACTACATTACTTAATTTCAAGCGCAAATAGCAAATACATGTGCTAGTTAAACCAAAAATTTACTGGCAACATTACAGCGGCATTTAGGAAGCAGTTGGAGCGGTCGCCTGTTGGACGACACAGGGCAGCGTCCCTCCACAGCCAGTGTAACGGACTTCCAGCTCAGCTACACTGGTTGTAAAAAACAGAGCGCAGTGATCTGCTTCGCCAGCCGTTCAACAGGGAACTGAGCGTGTCTGGCCAAGTCCGTTCTTTAAATAGTCGATGATGACGTCATTCATAGAAGCGTTGCGCGCTAGGTATACCAATCCGTCGTACAGGGCTTGGGACGCGCTATCTTCTGTGTGTTAATGCGCGATATTTTGACAAGGTTGTATATAATTTAATTTTTTAATGCTATGATATCAAAAATCTTTGGGTTTATCTATTGGAATCTATTCTTAGAAGTATTTCGGGGCGATTTGTGCAAAAAATTTGAAAATTTATCGTGAGATGGCTGAATTATATGCGTTTAAAATTGGACCACTTTTCGTTACATACCATTTTTGTAGAATTTGCAGAGTGCACCCCCATATCGAAAACAAAGACGTAGTCCTACGTCAAAAGTCAAATAAATTTTATCCGGAAAATCATTCTCACGCTATTCGTGGAGACGGAGAATTTTGCGACTCACCTTATCTCGGAAAAGTTGGACATCGGATAAGCTACTTCTCGCGTGAGTGAGAGAGAATTACAATCCCTGAACACGGAACATACACCAAGAATTTCACACACGCACACACGGTGTGCAGTCAATCCTCATCTGAGCCGTACAACGAAATCGCCTGGAGGAACCCGGTTAGAGGAGGACCACCCAACGGCTCAGTTCATGATGTCTCCTAGTGAAGAATCAAAGTTTGTAATCGATGTCATTGATCTCCCGTTTGCCTGAAGCTGAAAGTTACTATTTTTCTTCTCCCTGTTATCATTGTCAACCCTGACTCTGGTAACCAGATGTAGGAATTCACCCACTCCTGAATATCTCCCCGAAGCATATTTGCCCTTTACCTATTATTTTCTAGTTTTGATTGTTAAATTCAGTGATCTCGTCAAAATGCCCAACTGTAGGGGACAGTGGGAAGCTGTGAACATAGTTTTGCTTTCGGGGAATAACACTATAACCATTGGTTGGATTTCAATATTTGAATTGGTATTTTTAAAGGTTGAAGCTATTTAAAATAATCATTATCTTGATTGAGATATGGCAGGTTGCGTAAAATGCGTAGAATCTGCATATTTCGGTTTGCTGGGAAGTTGTGAACCAACGCAAAGATTAGAAACCGTTAGGATTTTTGTGGTTTTTTTTATATTAGTGCTATAGGTGATAAATTTAAAGATATTTCTAAACTAAAAATGAGATGGAAAAGTGAGCTGATTTGCAATAAATAAGTGACAACATAATTCGCGCCAAGCCACCTTAATTTGCGGTTTGTGACACGGTGCTATTAAAATTGTGGTAGAATCCTGTTAATGCCACATTTGCCAATGAGAAAGTAACGTCATGACAGTAGAAACATTTAACAGTAGTTAGTACATTTTTAGTATTTATAGCTTAGCGGGTATTGACGGTATTCACAACCCCTCATGGTTCACAACTCCCTACTGTTCCCTACTACTACTCATAAAAATAGGTACAATTGATATCGCTAATATTAATAATATTCAATCACTTCCTCCAGTATATCGTAAGGTTTTCTTAGTTTTGGGATGGTTGTAAAATGTAAAAAACAGGAAAAAATTGTTTCGATTAAGATATGTGCCAGACTAGAGGTAACTAACTTTCTACCTTCCGTTGCTGAATACACATCTCCTGCAAAATTTAGTAATAGGGAAAATACACACATATAAACACATATTACAGTATTTTTCGATCTCGATGGACGGAATCGTATCCGGGATTAGGTTGACGATTTTCAGAATATTTGCATAATATATATGATGCAAAAAGACCAAGACAGACAGTCTAAATTGATAAAATTTATTAGTTTTCAAAAAGATTTCAAGACTACGAAGATAAATCGAATTTTAATTTTTCGCTGATAACTCAAACTGTCTCTGGCAGGACTGCTCCAGCGGAATCCAATCAGAATAATTGCAATAACTTTAGTTCTGCAGACAATTATTGTAAATAATAATTAAAAGGTAATATTTACTGCTATAGCCGTACTTTGGGAGCAAATTTCTCTAATCGAAAAGTTACAGCTGTATGGAAACGTTGTTGTTTATAAACAACATGGGCATGAGGGGGTGAATTGCTCCAACACTTTTGCTAAAAAATGCAAACTGTATTACTACTCATAAAAATAGCTCTAATAAAGTTATGTTATCTCCTCTTGTAAATCGAAATGTATCTCTAGCTTCAGGAAAGCTGTAAAATTTCTTTAGTTTCATTTAAAAAAAATATTTCAATGTGTAATGCCATTGTTTTGAAGAATTGTAAATGTTAAATAAAGAAATTTGCACTTTTAAGCTAACGCAAATGTGTCTTATCACATAAACGAGCTGAATAAAACAAAATATTATTCACATTTCTGACATTTTTTTCTATTGCGTATTTCGTATACAGTAGCTTGGCGAATGTACGTTCTATAATTTTTCGAGCTCTGGTGGAAACATCAGCATTAGTTTATCGCTTGTGCTTGAAGACTTCCAGATTTGTTCGCTTGGTACATTATAGTCATTTGGTTCTGTTTCGCGCATATCTTCAAAATAGTTGCAATCTTCCCCATCTTGTTGCACAGTAGGTAGCCACGTCAGAGAACTAAAAACTTCATTTGATAGTCCTACGGATTTATGAAACGTACAGGAATCATCAGTGCATTTTTGCTTAGTCATACCTGGAAGGCTATGCAAACACTCTGAAACTCTGAAGCTTTTCAATCGAGACCCGGAGAACCGAGTGTCATATAACATTAAATTCAGTTCGTAGAGAGCTGAAAGTGTCTGTGTGTGTATGGGTGTGTCTTTCAAACTCACACAATTTTCTCAGAGATGGCTGAACATCAGTTTACACAGTAGTTTCATTTGAAAGGTATAACGCTCCCATAAGCTGCTATTGAATTTTTTGTTGATCCGACTTCCGGTTCCGGAGTTAAGGGTTGAAGAGTGCGGTCACACTGCAAATTTCCATATAAACTGCTACCACCATGATGTCCAAATGATGTAATACATATTAAAATGGGTGCAACATTACTTTAATTTGCATTTCTACATCACTAATGATCAATCAACGTAGCTTTGACCACATTGCCAAAGTAACAATTGAAGTTTTATAGCATGCTACAAGTGCAATCAAAGTTTTATGAGTGGCTATAAAACTACCATAAAACTTCAATTGTTAGTAGGGTGGCCACCTATGATGGTTCTTGAGCCCTCCGGGGAACTCGTCAAGTTCCCAAGCTAATATCACACCTATTCCCCAGCAAATTCTTGACCGATTTTTACAAACTTGATTTCAAATGAAAGATACAGTAATCCCATTGACTGCTAATAAATTTCATTCAGTTCTGACTTTTGGTTCCGGAGTTACAGGTTGGTTAGTAAAGTCGCACTGGAATTTCCCATATAAACCGTTACAATCGTAATACCTCAAAGGCTAAAAACTATTGAAATGATCACCAAATCACTTCGATTCGCAGGTCTTGACTTATTGCCACACTTTCCTCTTTCATCACCTCCCTCCCTTGGCCTACCCTCACACCAGCATTCCCTTCATCCAATAATAAGAATGTAATAGACATTTTCACAACTGAATGACTGGCGTCCAAAAGGGGCTAACCCACATTTTTTTCGAAATCAACATTTTTGCATTTTTTGATAGTTCTAGGTGATCTACGTGTACTGCCATTTAGGAATTTTGAAAATTATTTTTAGGTTTTTTGCTATTAGCAGTCAAAGTTGACCATGGAGGTAATCCCAGTATTAGCTGGCGTCCAAAAGGGACTAACCCCACATTGAATCTTATGGAAATTCAAGTTTTCTCGTTCGTTTTCCGAGGGTTTAAGAAAAAGTAGTCAATCGATTCGCAATCAGTAAATTTTGTGTTATAGCTCACATATCGGTGAAATCGATTTAATACTATTTTTAGTTGGATTGCATTGTACGTTGACGTTTCGGCTCAAACAGTCAATCCAGAAGGTAAGGGCCGCTCATACACTTGCTATATATGGCTGTTTTCTATCTAATATATATTTCTTGCACAAACGTATATTATTGAGCATATTTTTGCGAAAATTACAGTGAAGGTATCATGTCTCCACATTGAAAGTTCATTGAGCAATAAGGAATTAAGAGAAAAACGGTACATTGTGGTCGGAGAGTTAAAAAACGTGGAATCAATTATTATCTTTCGTTATAGAGTTAAGGTGTCTTCAGAAGAGTTGCTGTATGGCACTTAGCGCTTTATTTGGTTGAATCACACTAGTTTGGAATTCAGTCGCTAGGGCGGCGCTGTTATCAACTTTTTAATGAAGCTAGATAGAAATGTGGTGTCATCGAGAAAGTTGTAGATGCTATCATTTTAAACATATCTTCCGAAGATGCAGGCCCGTAGCCAGGATTTTGTTTCGGGAGGGGCTTAAAATTATTATATAAATGTAATAATTCTTTTTTACATTTTAACTTCATTCAATTAGCTAGAGATTACTGGGGAGGGAAAGTTATGAAAATTAGAGCCATAGTACTCAAGTGAGAGCAAGGATGTGAAGTAAACAGATCGACCTTTATTTGCAGAAGACAAAAATTAAGCCCGTACGATATTAAGCCTGTTCTAATGACCCTGCCACTTCCGAGTTTTCCGATCTGTTTACTTCACATCCTTGCTCTCACTTGAGTACTATGGCTCTAATTTTCACAACTTTCCCTACCCAGTAATCTCTAGCTAATTGAATGTCGTTAAAATGTAAAAAAGAAAATGTGACTAACTAGTCGAAATAAAAAAAGGAAAAAATGTAATAATTCTGATGACTTGAGATAGTCATTGGAAACTGAACGTAATTATGAATAGTTCTTAGTGAAAACAATTCCAAAACTAAGACAATAGACACTAAAAAACCCTAAAAATACGTTGCCTGTTACAAGAAAGGCTATAGTACATCGACGAATTAAATTTGATTATTATTAATTCACAAGTTAGAAATTTCTCTAGTTACAAAAATGAATATTCAAGAGTTCAAAGTATTTAGGGCTGCTTTAAAAATGTTACGCATTCTAGACTACATGTTTACAAGGTGTAGAAGACGCTAAATTGGAATGAGTAGAAAAATATCCAAAAACACGTCTCACGAAATTTTACACTCATTTGCTAATCTGGAGAACGAAACCAACGTCAAGGTTGTCTCCATGGATAGTAACATATCAGTGTGAAATCCAAGTTTACCGTTGCAAAGAATGTCCAAACAAAGTGAATGTCGAAATTTGCTTGAAATCTTCTGACAAGGTAGGCGATTTGTAGATGCGGAAAATAGGTTCAATTTATATGTTCATGAACAGGCGTCTTGCTACTATTACTAGTTCTGTGACTTCATCCGAAGTTTGCGTTAACTCAACTTTATGAAATTTTCAATTTAAATGATACTGATAATGTCGTAATCATAACAATCCTGAGGAAGAATATTTTTTCATTTTTCTCTCGTGGGGAATGGGTTAAAGACTATCTTCGACAGTATTATCAGGCAACTTAGAATAACTATCTATTTAAGTAGATTCATTTTAGATACTTTTTATATCATTGGACTTACGAATTAAAATATCGTAGATTGATTTTCCGAGATCCCTGAAACTATAGTAAAAGTCAAAATGTAAAGTGAGCGCAAAAAACTACTGATTTCACTACAAAGCAAGAATAAGAACCTTAGCTCTATCGACTTTCGGAATCTTGCAAAACCGTTGGAACTTGCAAAGATTACCTAGATTAAGTAAATATTATATTTGAACACTTGAAGGTTTTATTTCGGAATTCGTGGGTTTTTGGACAATGTCAAATATATATATATATATATATATATATATATATATATATATATATATATATATATATATATATATATATATATATATATATATATATATATATATATATATTTCAATGATTTAATCTACTAATGGAAACTATCCAGAATTTGATCTACTGAACGAAACTGCTCAGAACTTGTTCACTAATCGAAAGAAAATTGCTTAGCACTGATTAGTGAATGCTTCTAATGGTAAATTTAACATTGATGAACTAGAAACTAGAAATATAGGTTTAATTACATAATAATTTCAGCATCACTTGCTTCCGACACATGGAAGAGAACACATCGCATTTACATCTAATTTGCCGAAGAGGCTTTCTTTTAGAGTTGTCTGTTTTTAAATTAAAGCAAACTATCCGTTTCCTGAGAAACTTTTGCAAAACTTTTTGTCAATTCGTTAAACAAATATGTGGACACTACTCTGCTCAGTAATTGGTTTGTTTTTGAATAAAAATAATTAGCTCTTGATTTTTTACAATCATCCAGATTGGAAGAGATGTATGACTTCTTGAAGAAAGTTGTAATGTTTGTCTGATCACAGGTTTGTTTTACCACTATTTGGGAAAAAGTTTCAAATAAAGTTGTTGCACCTAATGCATCAAAGTTGTACGAATAACGAAGACGAAATGAGAAGATCAGAGCGTAATTCCGAAACCACTCGTGTTGAGTGTATAGAAAAGATAGAAAAGTGATATTGAATCGATTTGGATTGATCGATTTTTTCCTCTCTTTTCTCTCTTATTTAAGATTATCTCTCTCATTTTAATTCCATGACGAGCAAAAACAGAACGAAAGACTGTCACATACTGAAGACATGAAATCGAAACACTTATCCCAACTTATTGGCTTATAGATTCAATCAGTCCCAACATTTTAGTCGCGCTTCGTGATTGCTATTGTTTTACCACTTTTTGACCCATTCACTTTTAAAAGAATTTTATTTTACACGTTTGTTGCAGATATCATGGATTTTCGAATTAACAGTGTGTTAGTACGGAACGAATTCTTCGTAAAAATGAAATGAAATACTTTTTGTGTAACACAGTACAGTGTGCAAAGTGCACGGTGAGCACTGACCTAATACATAAATCAAAATTGCATGCAATTCAAAAACTTATTTAAAAATAACAAACGGGGTCGTGGGTCTTTTATATATTTCCTTATGTAAACAATAAAAAAATATATAACGAGTTTAAATGGTTGTCCGGCAAATCTCGCGCAAGCGCTTAGCCATTGCACGTGGAAACCTGTTTCCGAGGCGAGGAAATATTTTTTTTTCATCATCTATGTCTTGGGGGGGGGGGGGGGGGAGTTGTTCATTTCTATCTCGCTATTGTACATTTCCGTGTCATCATGTTCGCGAATGTCTGATTTCTTCCTTGCTTCTCGCCCTAAATAATTGCCCATCCGAATGGATTCCATTTCTCCCAAATGTGACATTAATCTGCGAGTAAGTGAGTAATTATAGCATTGTCACACACACACAACCATGTGTTTTAAGTTGTTCGAAATGAATGGTTTCGTCTGGACTAATTTGTTGAGCGCTAAATGCCTGGCATGGTAGAACTCAATAAAGGCGGCTTCCGAAAGTCTAACCTCCATTTACACCTTCAGGAAATGTTCCACATTATGAATGCTCGGTCCTATGCGAATTAATATTTTATAATCACCGTATTTGGCTGGAGCACCACTTCTTGCTTCTACTACTCATTGATCTCGACAGATTACTACAGCAACAATTATAGTAACAGTTTCTTTTATTCTTCAGACAAGGCACTCAATATAAAAGTTACTATTTTTGTCGTTCGCTTCGCACTGGCTCGAGCAAAAGCATAAAGCACACTGAATTTCGTGACCATTGCCTTTGGTGGTTAGAAATTGCCTTCTTCAACTTTTTCTCAATAATTTGTTCAAACCAAATGAGCAACACATTTTGTTAAAAGTGGCCAGTTTTTTAAAATTATTTTTGAAAAATTTCGGGAGGGGCTTTAGCCCCCTAGCCCCCCCTCTGGCTACGTGCCTGCGAAGATGCAAGCTTTGTAGGTCCTGTATGTTTCGAGATAGAGAAGATTTTAGTTAAAACATTTACTTACACATTATGTTTTCAAAAATGTGCCATATTTCAAAACCTGTAGGACCTACAAAGACGGTATCTTCAGAAGATATATTTAAAATTACCTGACATACAACTTTGCCGTATACACCATCTTTCTATCTCGTCCCGACCAGGAGGAAATAACACAATTATAACTCATGCTGATATTTTGTTACGAAAAATTTCCTATCAAATTTTGTTATAAAGAAGAAACCGTTAGGTGTTAAAATAACAAAAATTATAACATAAATTTCTCTACGAATATCACATTTATAACAAACGTTGATAGCAATATAACACGATCATAACAACATGAGATAGCATAATTGACCCCAACATAGCTTGTATTACTTATTGTATGATATCAACGATTTTAGCGTGTACGTCTAAAAATAGAATACGAGAAAAATAAAGCATACATTAAGGCGCTTTTTGCTTTAGGAGCAAAAAGCTTCATGCATCAAAAGCTTTTATAGCATTGGCAAATGATTGCATACCTGCTGGCTGATTGTTATTGTGAATATATGACATGTAAGATTATTATTTGTCGATATTGCCGCTTTGAACCTGGGTATTCTGAGTTTGATGGGGAAGTTTCCTGCATGAACCAACGACGTTGTTTTCGACTGATGTTTAAAGTTAGCATAATATTCCACGCTTCCGTCAAGGGCAAAACGATTATAGATGCAGAAGACGTTTCCAGAACGCACACATTGAACTTTGCCCAAGCCTAAGTGCTCTTTGTTTTCCTGGTGCCATACGCTTTGTTTTTATTAAGTTTTACTCACCAATACAGCTGTCTATATGACGATAGACTGAATAGCTTTATAATATCTTTTCAGATAAGAAAAGAGGGGCTATTTTTAGATTCTAAATAGTGCGCTTTGGCGCTTCTCTTGTACGTTAACGTGTTTTACGTGGTTTTTAGAAATAATGTCGATGCGACATGGTAACATTGAGCGGATATTTTACGTACATTATTTTACGGAGAATACGAGAAATCTTATTTAGGATTCCGCATAGATTCAAAGCAACAAATGTGTTTTTGTTTGGTTTCAAAATAAGTCTCTTTTGGGGATTTGTTATTGGCATTTTTGATATGGGGAAGACTAAACAAACCAGTACAATTATCTCGCACCCAATAAATTGCTTGAAATGCAAATCTTTCACAGAAGTTATATCTATCAACTGCGAATATAACAGATTTATGAGAAAATTCAAGAAATTGTTGATGTTTGTTCGATGGGACGGATTCTTGAATATTTCATGTTATTTCTGTTACACATTTTTTCCAAATTTGATTAAATTTTTAGGAGGAAATTAACAATATTTTTGCATTAAAGTTTTTAGATATTTCAAGGATTATCTAAAACGCATTCAAATCACTTGTCAGTTCAACCATAAAATATACTCAAGTGAACTCAAACACTTTTTATGCGGAGGATAAAATAAAAAAGTCGCGATAGTTTAGAAATTTAAAAAACGCACAAACTAGAAAGCCACAAACTGGATAAGGTTTAAGTGTTCATAAAAACCTGCATAAATTGGAGAAAACGCACTGAAAGTCTTACCAAGATCCTCAAAATACACTATGAAAATTTTGGAGATCAGTATAATATATCAGATAGTTTTTTGTGACCCGAAAATTCGTTTTCGCAATATACAGCATAGATTAGAGGAAAATTAATTATATGCCCATTAGACTAAGCCATGAAAACTAGTTTTAAAATGATTTTTGATTTCAATTCGCGTATCTTTATTTCATCTGGACTGCTTGATACTTCCTGCATATTCTTCGAAATAAGTTTTATAGGAAAATTATAATCTTTAGAAAAGTTCTTTGATAACTTCACGATTCCAAAGCTTGTTATGATGATGGCTTTAACATTTAAATCGTACGTCTCCTACTCGAAGTTATGTGTCAGACGAGTGTCTCAGAAAATAGGCAATGTCATCTCTTAATCCAACTGTAACCAAGTAAGTCAATCAAACACCTCACTGACAAGTTCTCCTACCAGGAGCGGAACCAGAAAAAAAAAATTTCGGAGGGGGTCCAAAATTTCGACTTTAAAATGTTCATTGTACAATACGTAATATGTAATATCCTCATTTAATTAAAATCAGTTTTGGTAATCGAATCTGGTTTGCAAAGATTTTGAACTTAGAATGAATTTAAAAAAGAAACATTTTTGAAAATTATCAAGATGTTAAAAATTTTCGAGGAGGGGGTCCGGACCTCCAAGACCCTCCCCCTGGATCCACCACTGTCTCCGACCAATTGCATCTAAAACTTGTTCATACTCAAAACGCGAAATTTTGAAAATCCAAATCAAAAAAATCAAAAACAAAAAATTTAACTTTAAAAAGTTGAATTACGACGCATAAAAAGAGACCTCAGTGTATAAGCAAATATACTGTCATTTGTGTAACCGTTAGCGTTCAAAGATAATTGTGAAAGAATATATAACTTACTGTAACATCATCGTTGTATGCGTACATTAATATCATATTATTAATCCAATGATAGCAGCAGAAAATATAATCTTGATATAAGCTTTCTTGCATTCCTGATCGGTATATCATAAAGATAACACAGAGAGTAATTTATATCAACATGAGATATAAATTTGATAGCTTTCTGTTATGATGTTCTGATCGGGGTTCCATTAAAAAGTTAATAACAGCGCCACCCTAGCGACTGAATTCCGAACTAATATGAAATGATCAAATAAAGCGCTAGATGTCACACAACAACTTTGCCAAAGACATCCTAACTCTAAAACGAAAGATAAGGTAAGGACGTGTGAATTGTGGGTTAGCCCCTTTTGGACGCCAGCCATTCAATTATATTGAACATAACCAACTAATGAATCATAATTTGGTTAAATGAGAAAGGCACAATCGCACCACTAGGTGGATTAAAACAGCATTTTTATAGTAAAATTGCAAAGTTTCAGAAGTGCATTGGCACTTGGTGGCACTTTCTTTCGTTCCTAACCACTAAAACAGTCTTTACTTTTCTTCCTTCGTTTTTCCCTACGAGACTGCATCATAGTGTTACATCGCGGGGAGGCTGATTCGATCTTGAGATACATCGAACTGAAAAAATAGCATGATCACTAGCGCTACCTAATGGCAGAGTTGAAAACTATCTTGTCTTCCATAGTCTAGCTCTTGATTTTTAGAACAGAATGTTCTTTTGTCGAAATTTCCATTTCGCTTGTTGCATTTTCAAGGTTTTGACAATCTATTTCAGATATGGTTGCACTTGAGGTATGTCTGTGAGCCATTTGGCTCCCGTTTCGGTAGCTATTTAGTTTATGTTCCTGTGAACCATTAAGCTTCCATCCAAATGAACCATTTAACCCTCGGCGGCGGAATTTATTCCGATACCGATGCCCGTTGCGTGAGTCATTTTGCTCTCAGTTTTGTCGAATTCTACTCGAATAGTCCATACTAGAGATGGTCGGGTTCGGGTTTTTGGACCCGAAACCCGGACCCGACCCGAACCCGACGGGTTTCGGGTCGGGTTCGGGTTCTGTAAATTTAAGCTTCTCAGGTTCGGGTCGGGTTTCGGGTTTTCAAATTTGAAATTCTCGGGTTCGGGTCGGGTCCGGGTTTATGAAATTTTGGACTTTCGGGCTCGGGTCGGGTTCGGGTTTTTCAAATTAGGAATTATCTGGGTCGGGTCGGGTTCGGGTTTTGAACAAAACAACCCATCCATTTCATGACACTGTTTGCGTCTATACACAAAACGCAGTCTTTTTTGTAGTAGTGAATTATACTTCGCAATACGAATGGATGACACATATAACCGTACCAAATGTTAGCACCTCTGAATCGCTAGAATTCGTCGTATTTTCTGGTGCTCAAATATTGTATTTTTTCATTTTTGCATAAAATTCCGTCTCTTCAGATTCGCAAACTGCCTGAATTTTTAATTTTTTTAAACGAACATTCATGAAAGATCATTCAACAATACGTGTTTCACATCTAAAATTTCTTTGCGTATTATTTTTCATGATAATTAGTGATAAACCAAGTCAACAGGAATTTATCGGAAAATATCGGTTCAACTTTCTTAATGGAATATAAATTTCGACAGGTACTTTAAGTACATTTGTACACCAGAGCTAAAATTGCTCTATGACTAATTTTTATTAAATTTATAATTAAATTGGATAGTTTTATTCTAAAATCATTCGTAAAGTAACCTGTTTAAAAATATTCGTGTTTTGGCTATTTAATTAGGTAATATTTCATTTTGTATAAAACAAGTCTTTAAAATACGTCAAAATTCTCTTTTTTTCTTCATATTGCTATAACTCCGGTAGTTTCAAATCGATTTTGACCATTTATACGACGTTGTAAAGCTTATTAAATTTCCTTTTGAACATTTTTTTTCAAAAACCGGTCAAAAAGTATATTTATTCCGATGCTTTTTTAAAACCAAACGCCAATACAAACGTTAAAAATACAGCAATATGCAGTAACAGAGATGAAACAGGAAGGCGTCGAAGGAATAGGTAGAGCCGGTGCATTGTACGTGTATATAAAATAAGTATGTTCCAGAGCCTGGGCTGCAGAAGATAATGATTCGAATGATGCGTCTTTCATAGTATATACAAATCATATTCACGAATGTGTTTTGACTCTTTCATCCGCAAAAACAAAAATTATGATACCGATCCAAACGCATTTTCTAGTTGCTTTGCTATAGTGCTTTGTTATACCAAATAACAGATACTATTATTCAGCAGAATTGCTACTTATGCAATTTTACACAAGTTTCTCGCTTACAATGTATCGATATTTTGCTTTTAAAAAAATATATAATTTTTTTTTTGAAATATGTACACATGACAAAACACTAACGCTAACGGTTTTGTGGGGTACATTTGTACCCCAAACAAACTTTAAGCAAGCACTGTTAAATTGGTCAAATGAAACAAATAGGTTGTACCTGCCTTCGCGGAAGTTTAATAATCAAATTGGTTTATGATAAAGATTTCTTGCAATTCATGCAATAAACTGTAACGGAAAAATAAGGATTTGGACTCATAAATTTGGTGGTACTTCGGTGTCATTATGGCGGCTCAAATATAAAAAGGGCACGTTATTTTTTTAAAAGCAGATAGTTTAGGCCAAATTTATTTTCTAGAAACTGTCTTTGTTCCATCAGACCTAAACCTAGCTTCACTTCCGCGAGGTTTCGTTGTTCATGACACTCATATGGTGATGGGATAATAGCACCATTATCAAATCAGTGGTACATATATGATACAAGCACTTTCTGTCAGATTGTTCCCGGGCTGAGCTGTTGCATGATCCGGATTCCTTCATGAAAATGCATGAATTTCCACGAACTTAACGAAATGATCGCAAAAATTTTGTGTGTTCTGTTGAAGCCATTGACGGCTTTTTAAGTTTGGAGTCGTTCCGAGAGCTCCATTGGAGATGTCGAAGCATCTCTATTGGCGCGCATACCGTATAATCTGAAGCATAAAATAATGTCAGAAAATGATTGATACCCTTCGATACAGGTTTGACCGTTCCAACCAGTAACGTGGGTGACGTCATGTAAACTGTCGAATGCGAATTGCCAATTGCCATAGCTTAATTTAATACATGTAATAAACTATACGAAACTGCCTTGCAGGAATGGTTTCTGATAAAAAATCAGAAATTTTGGTTAATTACGACGGGCAAGGTTGTTGGAAAATGTGACCATTAAGCTTTCTGTATCCCCATAAGTTGGCCGCCGATTTAACTTAATTTCCGGTTAAGATATCAATGATTTATCAAGTTTCTCAGCACGTTACAAATTTGACGTTCAATAATAGTAAATATAAATGCGGATTCTACTCGGTAGTGATTTGTTTTTCCAAATGCAGATATAACTCAATGCGTATGGTGCTACTTCAGATTCGAGTGATTCTACTATTCTTAGATGAGTGAAGAGTCCAGCTCAGGTGCCTAGAATTAAAAATCTTCGAGATCTTTGGTTGATTATCCGTATTAGCAAGTTGGATTCGGATCGGGCTTCTCAAATTTTAAATTTTCGGGTTCGGGTTTTCAAATTTTAAAATTCTCGGGTCGGGTCGGGTTCGGGTTTTACAAAATTTCAATTCTCGGGTACGGGTCGGGTTCGGGTTTTTAAGTTTTAAAATGTTCGGGCTCGGGTCGGGTTCGGGTTTTTCAAATTTTATAATTTCGGGCTCGGGTCGGGTTCGGGTTTTTAAATTTTCGTGCGCTCGGGTTCGGGTCGGGTTCGGGTTCGAAAAAGTTGAAACCCGACCATCTCTAGTCCATACTCAACAGGCCAACCAGCAGTTTGCGCGATCATTTGGCGATACCGGATGGAGGGTAGCTTCTGGTTCGCTAAACACTCGAACTAATTTGTATTGTCATTGGTGTGAACACTTACCTTCAAAGTCTTCAGGATTTGGAAATAGTCAAAGTACTTATAACAGCATAGTGTGACTGTGCATGCATCTGTGTGGTTGAGATTTTTCTGAGGTGAAAAAATCTGTGGTCACGTCTTCCTTCGGAAGGGAAGTAAAACCGTTGGTCCCCGGTTTATGAGTTTGGTGGATCGATATCTAGTCCAGATATCGAAGTCACCGGTTGACTTTTTTCGCAGCTCTTTTCGAGTCGGAAAAATTATTACCATTTTCGGCGCAGATTATTCCTTCCAATCGTTTAAAAAACTGCAGCCACTGGCGTAACCCAGAGCGAGTAAAGGCGCTTTATCCTAGGCTTAACAGCCAGGGCAAGGTGTAAATACCTCTGTCCCATCCCAAAGGACCAAAGGAGTGACATTAACCTTCTTAGCAAAGTCACTCCCAACGATTTATCATATCCCCTTCAAATGGAAACGGTTGGTACGGTTGTCCTCGTTTCTTCCTCTTTTTAAGATTCAAAACGATTCGTCAATAAAATTATTCATTAATTAAATAATTTGATTGCCGTTTAATTTTGAATCATCTTTAAACCAAACTCTGCACAGTAGGCCTGGCCGTTTTAATATTTGCGACATATGAAAATATACTTCAAATATTAATATTGACAAGAAAAACACTATAGAATAATTGTAGTGTTTTCCAGGATGCTTTTCAATACTGGCTGTGTAAGGGTTAGAATAGAATAGAATAGTCCAGATAGTGAAGTCACCTCTCTGGCGTCGGTAAAGAAGAAGTAGATCCAACTTCTATACTCTTACTAACAAAAATATCCTCCTCCTGTGATACTTGTGGAGTGCGCAGTAGTATATACGGCCTCTAGCAAAAGCAAGTATCGGATTAACCATTCCTTCCCTTTTCTTCCGCGATCTACGTTCGGGTATTGATTAATAAACACTTTAGGATTACCAGGAGTTGCACATTGTAAGATGTTTCGCTACTCCCAAGCGTAATTATCTACTTATTCTCTGTTCAACTTCAGGTTGTCCAGATCGATAACGGAGTAGCAGCCAGGGGTGGTCGCACAAGCTCAAGCTCCATAAGTCGTTCAGCATCATAGTACTCTAACACGTTGGAACATTTTCTAAAAACGCTTTTTGTATGAAACTACCCGAAAAAGGTCCACGTGGACATCTAAGGGAGAGGATAGGGGTACAGGAACTGTCCACGCTTGTCCACGGACACGGAGAAGGGAGTCGAAAACAAAGGTTATTTTTGTCCACGTGGTATATGAAGTGGCAACATTTTTATTTAGATATATCATTGCATATTCGGCGTACATTTTTTTAATAAACTTTTATTAGTGGCGATGCCATCAATTACAAATTTCAAGTTAGCACCACTTATGACTTAAAATTCGTAATGATCGTTGCTTATCAAGAATTCGGTTGTTCATTGGGTTATCTAAGGTTCGGTGAGCTCACACGGAAACGTAATTTCTATTATTTTACAAAAAATTTCATCAGTATCAGTGACGACTAGCTCAAATGACACATTCCCCATGTTGATCAGAGATCTGTGCCTTGCAGGGATTTGTCTTTTCATCATTTTCCTGGTGGGAAGGATTGGAAAATTTTTAAGGTTCGGGATAAAGAAAATAACGACACAGAGAACATAGACAATACGGAAGTATTCTTCATTCCCAATGAAATAAAAGACACTTCTCGATGAGCGTCATCATCTCCGAAAGGATATTGGGATATCAGAAAGTCAACTTCCCCAAAGAGATATTGTCATTCAAATTTGGCTTGAACCGATACGCCGTGACTTTTTGGAATCCATAGTTCAGTCTATAACACTTTCTCGTTAGAAATTACAGATATCAGCCGTCGATACTGCTACACTTTTTCTGTAATCGATTTGATTCTCAGAACTTCCCAGCAAACCGAACGCGAACAAGGATTAGGGAAGTCTAGCTTCATCAAAACATTAGAACTATTCAAACATTCTTCGGGATTCCACGGAATGTGAAGGAATGCCTTATTCTGGTGAAGGCTATATGGTTCGACAATAAAATGGAAGTCCCCTGCCTTCCCACTTACCTCCTCTAATTTCTGTTTCAGTCAGGTACAGCTTTGTTCGTTATCACGAGTGAACCAAACAATACCATACCTTTAGCCAAACCCAATAAAACTGGTTATGATAGATTTAGGTGGGATTGAAAAGAGACACTCGTGAAGATCTTTTAAAAGATCATCTGTCAGCGCAATCGAAAAGTGATCTTTCTCCAACTTGCACTCTATAAGCACTGAGATTCAAAGACTCTATACAGTTATCCGAAGCATTGTTGAAGAGAGCACTTCTGTGATTGTGCTTATATTTTTTGATTTATCAAAATTTTAACCCTTTTTGTAGGAATTAGAAGGAATACGCTTCTCACAACTGTCAGTATTCACACCCGATGTTGTGTTGTGAGAACTGACTCAATTTTCGATTCACTGAAAATTCGAAAATGATCTTCACGCATCAATAGTTTGATCAAAAACAGTGGGAATTTACATCCTAGCAAAATACACACAATAAAATCTAATTTTGTACTACCTCTCATTCAATTATTATACAGTAGACCCGCAAGAGGATGCTAAATCTATTCGTTTAAATGATGAAAGATGATGTACTTATGATCGGATAACAACGATTCGAGCTAGTAGGGTACGAGCAAGTTTGACATTCCATGCACAACACCGTTAGAGCACAGAGTTACATCTAACAACTATTTTCTCAAAGCCCTAGGGAGAAATTTTGGCATTTACCCATTTTTTTCTACTTAGGGAGAAATATAGCATAGACCTCTTCTCTTATAGATCGTGCAAACGTTGAACAATTTCCTACATTAAGTATATGCAGCGTTGTGCTACTTAAGTATTCCATCATTCGGTGCTGAGATACTCCATCCCGCCGGGTGTCACGCGACCTCTAGGCTGATTTTGTCCGAAGAATGTTTGTTATGAGAGCGCAACAATTTCAGCTCTTTCATTACGCATTTGACGTACATTTTTTCAATAGTTGATAATTTTTTGAAATTTTTGCATTTTGTAAATAATCCTTTTTTTATCAAAATTTGAGTTTCATTACAGAAACCTTTCTTCTTGAATTTAAGATAAAGGTGGCAACATTTAGCGGCTAGCTTGGACGTCCATAGACTAGGCACATTGAAAAAAATCGCGCTCTCATCAAAGACAAATTTTAAGTGAACACCACTTATGATTTAAAACTCGTAACGAAACTTATCAAGAAATCGGTTGTTGGTTGGGCTTACTAAGGTTCGGTGAGCTCATACGGAAACGCAATTTTCATTATTTCACAAAAATGCTTATGCATCGAATTATCAATGATTGAATAATTTTCAATTTTTGTAAAATTCAAAAGTTCAAGAAGTAGTAATTTAAACAAAAAAATCACATCTAAGAAAAAATAGTGTCAATTGTTTTTTTTAAAGAGCACGAGAAAAAAAAGTTGAAGGAACTGAAAATTTCATCTGCGTAAGTCGGATTCTGAATTTAGCGAATGTAATGCCTCTTCCGTTATTACAGATTTTTCACAGTTCAACTGCATTGGGAACTCTCGCTACATTGCAGTTTCGCTATTGCAAAAATTACACACTCATGCGAACACTGATATCGACAAATACCCACGCGTCTCCATCACGCTTCCCGACAGACGAAAGGATTCTGATAAACACAGTGTGGAGAATAAGGCACACAGTTGCCGTTATCTGACACAAACGCATAAACTGACGATTCATCGACTCGAAAACGGTTCTTCTGATTAGAATTTTGATTTTATTTCAAGGCTATACTATTTGAACTTTGTGCTTCGAAGACATTGATAAGTATAAATGTTTCCGATCGTTTGGGACCGTCCTCTTTGCACAAGATTTAACATAATGATCTTACATAGACGTGATCGTATTTCTCGCTGTAAAAATGAACCGGAGTGGACAGTTTCACTTCAACGAATTCCTCGTCTCCACGCGGTAGCACCTCGCTCGGTTCGTTGATGTAGCTGTACAAATCTCTCGAACTAATCCCTTCTGCTAATCCGAGACATGCCAGGAAGGCAAAGGACATCACCAAGAACGGTTTCATTTCGGTGCAAACTTTTGTTAGTTCCAAACGGATTTATTCTGCTTCCTCGAGTTATTTTATTGCATTGCACCGATTAAGTAACGTGTTATCACTTTGCTTTCTGACTTTATCAATCACTTCGCACAACTTATTTTTAATCCGACCAACAGCAAGAATCGTTTATAATTTCAACTGGGATGCTGTTCCCTTACTTACTGCCAATCATAGCACTACTAGAATATTTTGCGACCGTTTCACTCGAGATCCCGAACAAGACTGACTGAAGAGTTGCGAGGCAACGCTACTGCTATCCATAAAGCTCCGATGGGAGATTCTACAGTGAAAGGAGGCGATCAAGACGGATCGCTTCGTTAGAATCACGCAGTTCTTTTTTTTTCTTTTCCCAAATTCTAGGCGCACAAAATCGTTATGGTTTAGCGGCACATTTTGGACGGTTCGTAATTTTAATTGGTGGAAATTGGATGCTGTTTCAACACTGACTATTCCGCGTGTCAAATGCGTCAATTGAGATTAATTCGGGAAAACATATGGCAGAAGTCTTGTGCTGATGAGTTCTATATTGTTCAATCTATGTATCATGAATTGAATAATGTTTAAATGCTTGTGCCAGTGACGGAAACAAGCGGTGTCACCCGAATTGGGCAAAATTCAGTAAGACATTTCTTATCCACTTGTTTACTACTTTCCACATGTAAGACAGGCGTACTATGGGATTAAAAAGTAATTCATTATGTTTACTGTCACTCCTGTGAACACAGATGTAATGCGTTACGATGCGGCAAACCACAAAAGGAAAAGTGAAACGCGTACGCGTCTTTGGCACTCGAACCATCAACCAGAAGCATAAATGATACGCACATGTTTTTAATTAAGACTATTCGTTACCGAAAATATGTTTTCTCCCTTTATCTCCAGGAAAACGCTCCGCTCCCTGATGCTGTGATAGGACACATCAGCTGCGACTCACATTTAGTGTAGCCGATCGACTTTATACCCATCAGGAGACACACTCTACTCATTCACGGAAGAGTTGGAAAATGCAAATGATTTCGATGTTTCTCTTTCATCTTGCTACTTTTCCGAGGAAAAATTACTTCCCTTTCCCTATAAGATCACATACGTTAAAAGAAAGGGGGCAGTACATGTATGATCTATGAACGCGCTCGGTGCCGCCAACCACACAAAACGTCCATGCGTGCGATCGTGCGTGCGGGCGAGTGTGAAGAACCTGAGCTTCTATTACGCGATACATTATGCACTTCACCATAGAGCTCATGTCCATTAGCGGCTGTTTAGAGCATTCAGCGTTACTCGGAAGTTGCAAGGGGAACTTCATTTTTTGTTCTAATTATTAATCGTTTATTTTGTGGTACATGTGATAGGTAATCATCAAAGTTTTCAGGCAATTTCGTGAAGTGAATCTCAAACTTTTGGATAAGTGAAAAGGTTCTTAAGCTGTATGTGGTTGATTTCTAATTGATTCAATAATTGAATTATCAATATAGGAATGGTTCAAACAAGCTATTTGTGTTATATACGTACTTGACTTTATTGTGTCTTGTAAGAAAGCAAGCAATAAAATATTTTTCTACGGCACTGTATCGAAAGCTATGTATTCTACTTACTATATTTGCAAACTTCTTTCGTGTGATAGAGGATACAAGAGTTCCCTGGCGAAAGAAGTTCTCCCAATCCCGTTTTTTCTTCGGCTTTCGATATATTTCTATCAGAATAACCGGTGGGATGCCGTGATTGGTCTTGCGATTCCGGATGGAGCGTGGCGTCCGGTTCACTGACGTTTCGACGACCCATACTCGGTGCTCTGTTACAGTCTACTCGACTAGTCCTCGGCGGTGGATCTAGATTATTCCTGTGGACAGTTGCCTGGCGGTGATTGCTCTTCTGAAACCGTTGTTCGATGTTCATCACGCCGTTTCCGCTGAAAGACGGTCAGGATATACATCATAACTATGTTGACTGCGTTCCACGTCTTTATGTCGCTTGTCATTCTGTAGGCTACATTATCCGGGTTGATGTCTGGTCCCCCCGTTTTAAATAGCTCCCTGCATGTCGCTTCAAACCTCGAGCATTTGAAGATCACATGCTCCGGTGTCTTCTCGACGTTCTCACAATCTGGGCACAATGGTGACGTTGCGTACCCGAACGGATGAAAATACTTCCTGAAGCAGCCGTGGCCCGACAGGAGCTGTTTCAGGAAGGTCATCTCCCCGTGCTTTCTATTGACCCACGTCTACAGATTTGGAATGAGCCGGTAGGTCAACTTTCCTTTCTCCGTATTGTCCCATTCCTGCTGCCACGTCACCATCGATTCGATTCTCATCGTCTTCCTCACGTTTCTGGCGTTTCATTGATTGTAGCATATCCTCCGCCAGGGTGATGTAGATGGGGCTCATCTCGGCGA
The DNA here is from genome assembly GCF_030247195.1 of Topomyia yanbarensis. NCBI lineage: Eukaryota > Metazoa > Arthropoda > Insecta > Diptera > Culicidae > Topomyia > Topomyia yanbarensis. Next base: position 13,683,664 of record NC_080671.1, read on the forward strand.
TAACGTATACTGCCTCCGAAGATATTATTCTGTACGCAATCGCAACTCTTACGACCACCATCCAGGATGTGTTGTTCAGTTTTTCGCAGTTTCGCTTGGTTTTCAGCGCCGAACCCGAGGCAACCCAAGTAACAATTGAAGTTTTATAGCATGCTACAAGTGCAATCTAAGTTTTACGAGTTGCTATAAAACTACCATAAAACCTCAATTGTTACTAGGGAGGAACCCCATATTGCAGTATCGATGACGAAACACTAGAAAACAAACCGACTTTTCGCAGGTGTAATCAACGTGGTTGTTAAAGCTCAACCGGTCGTCGATTATCACTCCCAATTGCTTCAGTGCACGCTTCAATGAAATCACGTGTCCTTCTGTATCCGCTAAACCGCTTTTGCAGCTTGTCCCCGTTCATTCAGCTCTCGATCGCGTCTATTGTCTCCGTCACCGACACCACCACTTCTCCAAGTGTATCACTTATCACCGTTAGTGACACGTCGTCCGCGAAACGCACGATTTTCACATCGTACATCCTGTTCCAAACAGTTGCATCGAGAATGGAGCCCGGAGGAACGCTTGCTGCGACTCGCATTCTTCTGCCCTTCGTTCGTCTCGTACCGCAGTACTCTACTCTGGAAGTAGCTGGATCATTTATCTGTGCAGCGCAGCATCCTTCTTGTTAGATCAGCCGCATCAACATACTTGATTCCGCTGTTCGCCACAGTGACTCAACAAAGCAGTTTTCGTTAAAGACTTTCGTCTTCCACTTTAGCTTGCCGGTCGTCGTTTTCCGTGCTGCAACAGGGTTCAATCGTCCGATGCGGTAGCGAATCGCCTGGTGGTCGCTATGGGAATACTTCTCGCACACTCTCCAGTTCATGTTCGCCGTCAGTCAAGGACTACAGAATATGGCGGAATTTCTCCCGGTACCGATATCCGTTTCGTGAACCAATAAGCTCCCAATTTTGTCACGATACCAGGAGCGATTTAGCTCCCCGTTTCGCCGTGATCTACTCGTTGTAGTCCTCGGCTGTACTGCCCATAACAGCATAAGAGTCACATATGGATTTTTGTCGAAAATGAGTTATCTGTTGGATTGTATTCTGTATCACAACTGAATCACAATGCACAAATAAGATAACCAGGTTTGTTCAGAAAATGTTGTTCCCTAATAATATTGTTGATATAGTAAGGAGGAGTGAGGAGAGGCTGGCCGACGAGGATACCCAGGTACCCACAAAACTGAAATGTCAATAACTAAGGCAATTTCTAACCGATTTCGATGCCTTTGGTCGTTTTGGATTCAGAAACTCTTCTTCCATCCTGGAATCCGGATTACCAGAAGTATGTTCCAGTGCTGGGATACTGTTTGTGAATTTCAATGGAATACTGGCAATATGGGCAAAATTCTTGGAATTGCATCAGTAGGCTTTATCTCGTGGTTTTGAAACCATTTGGTGATTTAACCTCGGAACAGACATTTCGGAGCAGGTTTCCGTGAGTGGCCATTCCGAGTTCAAATTGCTATATTGTCCCGTAATAATAAATAACAGACTTCCAAGCCAATTTGATGACTTTTGATACTCATATTGCTAGGACATTATTAAAATTTACAAATCTTACCCTAGTACTGAACATTGCTCCGGAAAATCTGGATTACCAAAAACCAGATTCTTTCATCCGACTCGGTTTAACAGAATCAAAAAGTGTACAAGTTCCTGAATCCGAAACATATAAAAGTGTCCAAATCGGTTAATAGAAGCCATAGTTATGAGCATTTCAATTTGTGGGTACCCGGGTACCCTCGTCGGCATATTAAGGGTTTTTTTGTTGTTGGACGGTTAAAATAGACCGATTGCACCAGATTTCGTCGATCATACTTAATCGGTTGACGCATCGGAACAGGATTTTTATGGGAATATCAGCTATATTTATCATTTTCTGTCCATTCTATTCGTCATGACATTCGTTGAGCAAGGGAAATTAAAACTTCGTTTTTTCTGAACTTCATCTATAACTTCCATTTATAATCATGCTTTCATTTTATCCTCCTTTTATCGATCATATTTTGCAAAAATGATCTGCTGTTAAGCGGAAAAATTTAGTTGCTAACAAAACATATAAAATCCTGAATCTTTGGATGCACTATTTTTTGTCAATGTGATTAATTAATTAATTACTCAATTACAGTTGTCGTTGCCAATTAGCCATTTTTCGACACCTTTTGGATTCATAAACAAACGCACAATTTTGATTAGGGGACCACGAGGCAAGTCCGACACCTTAAGCGCGATAATTTTTCTAAAATTCCACAAAGCTCCTGAAATAGGGATCTTTAGGGGTGTGCGGGTTAAGGCATATTCTGATGCAGATTAGTACCGTGAGTTAATATCTCAGTCCTTTTTCAATTTTTTGGCCCGAAACTATTGAAAAAAACATTTTTTAGTTTGTTTCCTTTTAGGACAATAACACATCCAAACCCATGCGACTTGCACGACCCTATAGGTTGCCTTATCAGATCTACCATAGTTTGCAGATGAAACTTGAGATGGCAGGTTGCTAGCGGATTGACAAAGTACCAGATCATGCTGTGTGGGGTGCTGTCCCGGTTAACAATGAGGCGAACGAGATATTTGCAGATGCGTCATTTAGTAGGGCAACTGTCAGTTTGCTGGTTGAGTTTAATTTGGTTTTTTTAAATTTAAAAATCATAAAAGAATAATTAGGGTTTAAGAATGATATCAGTGTACTCGTAAGGACACCCGCTACCAATACATATGAAAAACTGGCACAATTTTTCCAAATTAAAGATCCCTATTGTATATTCTGTGCATAATCCTTGTTTAGGTGGTTCTTAACAAAATATAATTTTTTCAGCGTTTCAAAAAATTGAATTCATTAAAAATTATTGGTTGCCAAAAAATGGAGAAAAATGACATTTTAAAAATGCTGCGGGTAAGACCGACACCCCAAAGGGGTAAGAGCGACCCCCTCTTGAACTTTCTTTTTGTCCATTTTTTTCCATTAAAAATGTATTGTGTATGTGTGATAAAGTGCAATTATTTGTATATGAGTATGTGTGATGCAAACGCATGCTTTCTGTAGTTTCATCGCGTAGCAAGAGGAAGAGCATTCGAATTCGTGGTGTTATGAATAAATAATGTTTAACGCATGGTTTATATTATGGTACGGGTTTTCTCAAGTAATTCTTTCGAGCTTTATTGCCACTTGTATAGTCATTCTAACAAGGAAGAGCTGTTCTGCAAGCAGATTATATACGCTGTTACTAGGACTCATTCACTTAGAAGTGACGCACGCTTCGTAGTAAGCTGATTTTTCGTGTTGTGATTTTTCGGAACACTATTGATCAACAATCCGACGGTCAATGAAAATTTTTCATCAATATCATTTCAAAATCTCATATTAGATTATACTTTTCATTTCTTTTTGTAATATTATTATGAATCACGTTCAATTTAATTTTTAATTTTTTTGGTCGGCTTGAGACAATACTGATAAATAAATGCAAAAAACATAGTTTCCGTGTATTTCAATTATTAAAATAACGTAATTATAGTATAATCGAACACAACAAATATATCGAGTCGTTTTGTATCGAATCAAAAACGATCCCAATCATCGAAACACCGTGTCGGTCTTACCCCACCCAAAACTGTCGGTCTTACCCCAACAGCGCACATTTTTGTTAAATGCTCAATTAACAGTATTGAAATACTCAAACTTATCTTCAATACACACAAATAACGATATGGAGAGTAGAATAGAATGTGTGACAAAAAAAAACTGGTCATTTTCAAAGCTTTTGTGTTATTAAAACCTTAAAATGTATCAACTAAAAATAACATCCAAAAGCGTATCGCATTTGCTTTCGCTTGTTTTGTTTATTTTGTTGATTTTTAATGAACCCATATGGCATCGATATGTATCGAAATGCCTAAAATAGTCGTACTAATAATATCATGACATTATTGTATGATTTAAAATTTGATATCTGGGAAAAGTCGTGGGGTGTCGGGCTTCCCCCCAGTTCCCCTAGTCGAATCAAAATTGCTTTAAAGGCGCGTTTCCAATGAAACGTACATTTTTTTCGTTTTCGAACTGTGGAATTTTTGACCATGCAGAACAACTTTGATGTGCAGTGTGCTATCTGCCAATCTTAGGCTGCGTACTTTTATTCTCTCACCAATCAAAATAAATTCACGTCGTAGTCGCATTCAAAAAAAGGGGCGACATAAGCAAAGTTAAGTGTTTTCGTGAAAAAATTGTGCAAATTGCTCATTCGCTTTGTTCTTAGCCTTCGGGGTAACCAAAGGTGATCGACACAAAACTAGGCATTATCAGACTCAGCACTAGCCATGGGAAACGCAGGCAGTAATCTTCCCCGTGAACGTCACAAGTCTGGTTCGCACGATCTAATTCCGGGATCACCTCTCAAGGACGGACAGGCTTTTGTGTTCGACAAAAAACCGGACCCGAACCATAGGTTGGTATTCCAGAGGAGTGATGAAGACGTCGAACCGTACTACTCTAAATCGGTTCCGGAACCGGAATTTCTAAGGGACCACCGTAAACGATCCAATACCATGTCGGAAGAATCGGCACTGATGTGCGAGGAAGATGGGAATGAGGAGCAGAAAACTGCTCTACCTACTGTCTTCAAGTGGGAGGGCGGTGGCAAACAGGTGTATATAAGTGGAACATTTTCGGAATGGAAAGCCATACCAATGGTTAAAAGTCATGGGGATTTTGTTACGATTATTGATCTTCCGGTGGGGGATCATCAGTACAAGTTTTGCGTCGATGGCGAGTGGAAGCATGATCCGCGATTGGTAAAGATGTTTGTTTTTGGTACTAAATATATGATTAATATGGTTTGCCTCCACAGAAAAACATCGAAAACGACGTTGGAACCAAGAATAATTTGGTATCCGTTCGTCAGTCTGATTTTGAAGTTTTTCAAGCACTCGCCAAGGACAGCGAAGATACTGGAAAGGACGAGACCAAAGAGTATAGTCAAGATATACCAACGAGCAAGCCTTGGGGTAAGGAATCGGGACCACCGGTGCTGCCACCGCATCTGCTGCAAGTTATCCTGAACAAGGATACGCCCCTCTCGGTGAGTTGAGTACGTGCTGGTCGAAGTAACAAATTAATTGCAATAATGCATATTTTCAGTGCGAGCCAACACTACTTCCGGAACCGAACCATGTAATGCTGAACCACTTGTATGCCTTGTCCATCAAGGACGGTGTAATGGTTCTCAGTGCCACACATCGATATCGGAAGAAGTACGTTACGACGCTGTTGTACAAACCCATTTAAAATGCAGTGCCGACAGGTGGCAATTATTGTTCAATTTTCTATTGCTATCTCAGCACTTGTTTGGTTAGATTCGTCTAGGAAGTGCATGGATTATATTGTGTTGTTCTGTAGAAGGTAGGTAAGTTTCCAGAATATTGTACACTGTGAAAGATTAGATATGTGGTTCAAAAGTGAATAAATTCAGTGAGTATCAAGAACGATTTCGTGTGCGCACAGATCAACGTTCTTTTAATTAATATGTATGTTTTGACTAATTCGGAACCACGTTAGATAACTAGTTAAATAACACAGAATTTTATTATTTATGTACATTATTACGGATATAAATAAAGTGTTTGCCATTCTAATAAAACTATTAGATAAGGTTTTTGGTAGAAGCAAACAAATAGAACCATTATTTTTATTTCTATAAGTCATACTTTCATCCGGGCTTTCTCTACTAGTCGAAAAGAACACAACCTTTGCTGTGTTTACTGGTGTAATATTTTACTGGCGAAAAAATCCTGAAACAAATCTTCATACATGGAGCTACGCTCTTTTGCAGAATCATCACTATCCGGATCGGCGTCCATTCGGTCTTCGTCATCACTGGATTTCAACGGTTCATCCATCATTAACCGCAGGTCCAGCAGACGAAGTGCTTTTACTGAAAATGAAAATTTTATTGATCAATTCACATGTGTACGAAAATGAAATGTTTTTTCGGAGTATGCTTACTGTGCGCAGGTTGAAAGCGAAAGTCATTTTGGTGTTGCGTCAACCAGTTGTAGACAGCTTGTAGGCGACACTGAACCGCATGGCCACCGATTCGGAGGATTACACTGCGGTACGTTGTTTGGAAGATGTCATACAGCAACAGAACACCGTTTTGCGTGATTTGCAGCATGGTGTTAAATTCTGCAAGCAGTTAGATGGAGTTAGTTTGTAAAATAAATCGGGCAGATTAGTAGCACAAACCAATATTGAGCGGACATTGCATCCAGCAGCGAAGTAACTGATGAAACAGTATCACGAAAGCGTTGACTATTCTAATGTGACACTGGCAGGAAGTTTTGGAAAATGACGTTCGCTGATGGTTTGAGTGCTGAATGAAATGTTGTATCCATTGGACCGGGTGTGCCAGCGCGTTGCGCAAAAAGTATGCGGTGTTCCGAGTGTTTGCCACTAGGTGCTGAATATCTGACGCGGGCAGTGTTCGATTCTGTGCAACCGATGTTTCAAGCAGTAAAGCGTAGATTTGCAAAATGCAGGAATCTGTAGCAAAATGATAATCAGATTAGTAGAATAACGATGCTACGATTGAAATAGTTTAGAAAACCTTTCGTAAACTGAAACATTTTGAAAGAACTGTTAAACTTGAAACACTCCGGTTTACTACGACAGCAAAGGTAGTTGAGAAGTTCTACTGAGTGCTCGGTGGATATTCGATAGAGAGCTTCCGATAGATGCGATAGTATGAGCCCACTATTCGGCCGACAATGTACAATTGATTTGAGGAGACTAACCACTTGGGAACCACTAGAATATAAATAAATTATGTGAAAACCACATCTAGTCTGTGGTAATTTATAGTATTACTGTTCATCGAAGCGGCTTGTGTGGCGACAAAGACTACTAAGAAATGCGGCTGCAGCAGCGATCATTCCAAAATGGTCGTATAATTCATGCTAGAAAGAAAATATTCTATCAATAATTTTTGTAAAGGAAGACGGAACTCATGGCAATAACCTACTGCATAACTAATTTTGATCAGTGATTTATTCAACACGTTGATGCAGGATTCTGAACCTTCCTGGGACCGTACTAAACTTACAGCCAGCGACGGTAAGTACCTGCAAAGTAAACTTAAAGCCGCCAGGAACCTCCTCGAAATGATGGCTTTCTCAGTGCTAACAATCGGCTCCCGTTGGTAAATATTGGCACATCCTTTCAATCGACTCTTCTTGCTGTTCCTGCACAGAAACTCGAACGCCACTTTAGCACCCATGTGGCTATCCTTAACTCGTACCATCTGTAGTCTGTTGCAATAATTTTGAACCTCCGAAACTGCTTGAAATGCTGTCTTCGCTATCGAGCGTATCGCTTCATCTGGTAACGAGCCTTTTGAACAAACTAGCTGCGATAGGTACGCTTGCAAAAGTCCCAAATGCTGAGACAGAAAGGCATCCCTCTTGGAGAAATTGGAAATTCCACTATTGATACTATACTTTGAAATGCTTTCAGCGGAAATTTCAAAGATCTTTGGGTCAATTTCATCACCTGAGAGTGGAGATTCTTCAAACACTCGAAACCGAAGGGAATGTGCTTTAAAATCCTCCTCCGTTACAGTTTTTCCAGTCGGGACCAAGATGCTCTTGTCTGGCTTAAAAGAGTTGCTCATTCGTTTCATCTTCAAGTTCATCATCTCTACCGTTTTAAACTCTAAATCTGCCTTCTGTGCCACAATGACCTTCTCTAGACTTTTCATCTTTTCCACCCATTCCTTCTTGATCGTCTCGCTTTCTTTCATCTTCTCCAGTCGCAGCTGTTCGTTTTGGCTCTTGATGTTCTTCAGCTCATAGCGCAGCATAGAAACCTCGCCATCCCGAATTTGAATACGTTCCATCATATCGTTGTAGTCCGTTTGAAGTTTCTCGGTCTTTTTACTGGCCATCTCTAGCTGATTAGTAAGAAATTTGACCTGCAGGTCTTTCGCATGATCTTTTTGTTTGGCTTCCCGGTTTGCTTGCGTTAATTGATACTGGCTTGCGGGCAAACGGTTTTGTGCGTTTCCCTGTGGGTTTGTCGTGAACCCTCCAAGCTTCGCTTGTGGCAGTTTCGGCTTGAATACGGTCGACGATCCAGCATTTACATCCACAGTCTTCGTTCGATTTGGCGAGATTTTCTTCGGCGACCCTCCGTACCCATTCGGTTGCTCAGCTAGTTTTTCAGAACTACCACTGCTGCGCAATCCTTCCAGATTGAAGTCATCATCGAACTCATTATTGAAAAACTCGTCGATGTGCTTCTCAATGTTGTCGTAATTATCGTCGAATTGTTCACTAAACACGTCATCATCATCCTTCAGCAGATCTATAATCTCAACCGGAACCGGTTTCGCTTTAGACGGACCGGGTATCGCTGTAGGCGGAGGCATCAGCTCACATGAGTCCGGATCTGCCTGGGTACTAGATGTAATCGTTTCCTTACCAAATCTACCGAAGGTGACCTCACCTGTCTGGGTTTGCTGAAACATTTCCACTTCCTCCACGGCTTGAGATGCCAAAATGATGAATTCATCATCCTCATCGCCCCACAGGACATCGGATTTGGTAGATGATTTGGCAACCGTTGTAGGAGTTTTAACCACCGTTGAGGTTCGCTGTGCCTGTTGGGTGTACTGTACATACTGTTGGCTAGGAATTATCTCAAAATCAAGGCGAGCTTTTTTGTATCCCGTAGAAGGTTGCTTCAGTTGAAAGTTTCCAAAGCGTTTAGCCATTTTATGAATATTTTAATTGGGCACAAATTACATACACATTATTCTCACTTCTCAACGGACAAAAATAAGCTAAATTAGACACATCATAACCGCTGTATTAACAATTGAATGAACGTAAAAATATCGCATAAGATATACATTATTTACATAACTTAAATTGGTTATTCTAAATGGCATCTGCCTCGGTGAAAATTTTGGAATGTTTTGCTACGATGGGGCAGCGATTTGGAAACACATGTAAACAAAATTCGCTCCCTCGCGAGTGTCGCGTGATATTGACAGCATCCCAGTGGACTTTGCTTATTGCGAAGAAGTCAGGGATGAAGTAAAGGCACTGTACAAAATTTTAGAAAACAATGGACGGTGCAATTGAAAGTATTTTTAGGATTTTTTCTTTATTAAATTTTGCTGTACTCGACAAAAAGAGATTATAACGACTAGAGGGAGCAAAGCGCTACTGTCTTCATGTATTTACGGACTGAAGCATGGGGTCTCGCTCCAGCATGTTGTATCCCATTACATTGACAATATGTGTCAAACTAATGGGCCTAGCATATGTGAGAGCATGATGATAAATTATCAGTGTTAGCAGCGACATGCGACCTCTAGTAGTTATAATCTCTTTTACTTGACAGTTTTCCGGTTGTGATGAACTGGAGCAATGTACACTAAAATTATTGTTGTGTTTCGCACTTGCCCAGTTAAGCTCAGCCGGAAATGAACCGGAATTCTGGCTGGTTCCAGTTCGTCCGTGTCACTGGAGCCGGAATACGAACTGGAACCAGCCAGAATTCCAGTTCATTTCCGGCTGAACTTTACTGGGTGAGACAGCGTTATAAAACAAGAATATAATAACTCAGATGGAACGTTCCCTATGTGATTTAGGGATTCGTGCCATGCCGTACAGCATCATCTAATAATTTCTCTGTTGCGAAAGGATTTTGTAAAAGGAAGATTCTCGAATAGAGGTAGTAACAACATAGACTACCCGTTTATCACACGCTAATTCATCATAATGAAACGGCAAGTTTTACTTATTGGTTTATTTGAGAGCAGGGAAAAGCTCGCTGGAGCTGAAATCTTTTCAATCTCGCTCTCCAGCGGGCATAAAACCTCCTCATCTTTTGCACTAACAGATTACAAACATCCAAATGATACATGTAAACGATTCACTATAACTAATACTACAAGTAATTCACGCTTACAAACTAACACTGATAATATTATTGACATGAGAGGGTATTATGGAACAATCGCTTTACAACATTTCGGGACAAGTGGAAATCAAAGACATTAGAACAATGATTGTATAGACGACACATACTAGCAAATGGCTCATTATACCCGAAATTGGTTCTGGCATAAGGTATTCTTAGAAAGGGATGAAATCGAAGACTACGAGGTTAAATATTGAAGTCCACATATTGTAGGAGGTTTGAGCAATCATTTCGTGATTGTAGCTGATCAGCAATGAAAACATCTTTAGAGACATCTCGTCGAACGGACAGCAGGTCGAGATTAATAAGTTGACAGCAGTTCTGGTAACTCGGGAGGTTTAGTGGATCTATCCAAGAAATTTGACGAAGAGCGAAACGAATAAATTTGCGTTGAATAGCTCCGATGCGCTGGATATCGATTTGGTAATATGGTGCCCAAATAACAGAGCCATATTCAAGCGTCGAACGAACCAGAGCACAGTAAAGTGCCTTTAAGCAGTATATAGCGTCGAAGTTCTTCGAAACACGAAAAATAAACTCTAGTAACTTAGAGGCCTTGGAAATCGTATATTCTACGTGATCCTTAAAATTCATTTTTGAGTCTAGTAGAATCCCCAATTTTTTGAAGAAAATATCCAACTATGTCTGTAAAAAAAACCGGTGACTTCAGGATCCTTAATTAGATGAAATAGTTTAAAGTCGTCGGCGAATAACAATTTAAAGCATTCCTTCCAATGAAAAGTTTAAATCATTTAGATAGAGTAAAAATATGAAGGGTCCAAGATGACTTGCCTGAGGGACCCCAGAGGTCACTTCGAATGACATGGTTGTGCAGTCTCCAATTTTCACAGTCATGTCACGACCAGTCAGATATGACTGGATCCAAGCCAGAAGGAAACCATTGAACCCAAGCCTATCGAACATGGCAATGGCTATCTGGTGATTTATCTTATCGAAAGCAGTAGAGAAATGGGTATATATGCTGTTAACCTGAAGTCGTGCTTGTAAGGACTTGACGATAGAAGATGTATAACAAACAAGGTTTGTTGAAGTTGATCGTTTGGGCATCAGGAATCAGAATATATTGGCTTAAATGGCACGTTCCCCGCATGTAGTCGGAGATTTGTGCCTTTGTGCCTTGCCGTGTGTTTTCATCAATTCCTGAGCGGAAGGAAAGGACAAGGAGGTGTGGGGAAGTAGAATTGGAAGGGTGGGAAAAATAACAGCACAAAAACAAAAATAAACAACAGGTAAGTTAAGCTCACAAGTAGTTCAACTTGCCTGCGAATAAGCCTAAAGCTCTTTACCACATTGGATAAGAAACTTTAGTATGTCTCTGAGTTTCAGTTGTCCAAACATGGTTTCGTCTATATAAGGACAGCTGAAGGCTCGAAATCGCAATTGCGTTACCGCTGGACAGTTGCATATCAAATGATATGAGGTTCCGTAGTCGGATTCACAAAGATCTCATGAAAAAGGCTCAGCGCGCTGAATAGTTGCCATGTGATAATTGAGTTTGCAGTGGCCGGTTAAAGCCCTGGTCAGCATGCCGCAGAGGAGCTTCGAAAAATGTAAGAGATTTTTCGAAACCACTGGGCATGGTTGTTCTAGAAACGCCTTTGTTTGGCGACACGTTTGTAGATTTCTCCAATAATTGCGTGCTCGGACGAAGCCCAGGACCGTATTTTTTCCCTTATCCAACTTGTCGAATTGGCAGCGCGGGCTCAGGACCAAAGAAGTCAATCGCTGAACCTACCCTGGCCAATTCGTCAGCCGATTCATTTCCAGTAATACCGCAACGTCCGGGCACCCAGGCAAGGTAGATAGTGTTGACAATGCTTAGTTTTTCGATTTGGGTTCGGCACACGATCATTAGCTTGGACCGGGATTTGTTTGAGCTAAGGGCCTTGATTGCAGCCTGACTATCGGAGCAGAAGTTTATAACTCTGCCGGACAAACTCAGTTGAAGGGCCGAGTGTACCCCGCACATAATCGCAAAGATTTCTGCTTGGAATACAGTACAGTATCTACCTAGTGAGTGAGATTGTTCCAATCTCATTTCACGACAGTAGACACCAGCACGTCCCTCCATCAGAGAACCGTCAGTGTAACAGACCACTTGCGTCCATATAGCCAGACAACCACTCCTCTCTAGAGGGAATCTTCACATGGAATGTCCTGTAAGGAAAACTACATGTGAGTGTAATATCGCTGGGAGCAAGAATAACTTCCCCCCCCCCCCCATGTAACCATTTGTGACCACAATCGTGTATGACTGGTAGCAAGATCAACATGATTACCGTTCCAAATCCCAGTAACCTGCAGTCTGTATGCACATGATAGTGCTTCTTGTTTGAGGTGTATGTGTAATGGTTTCATATTTAGAAGTGCCTCAAGAGCATCAGTCGGAGTCGTGGTGAAAGTACCAGTCAACGCCATGAGCGCCATTCTTTGCAGATGGTTTAGCTTTGACTCGACTATCATCACTAGCAAAATATGAAGGGTCCAAGATGACTTGCCTGAGGGACCCCAGAGGTCACTTCGAATGACATGGTTGTGCAGTCTCCAATTTTCACAGTCATGTCACGACCAGTCAGATATGACTTACATGATTTATCTTATCGAAAGCAGCAGAGAAATTGGTATATATGCTGTTAACCTGAAGTCGTGCTTGTAAGGACTTGATGATGGAAGATGTACAACAAACAAGGTTTGTTGAAGTTGATCGTTTGGGCATAAAACCATGCTGGGTAACAGATATGTATCTAGAGCAATTTGAGTGATGAATTGAAGCACAATAATTTCAAATAGCTTAGATACTGCGTATAAGGCAGCTATCTCGCGATAGTTTGGTATAAGGCATTTGTTCCCTTTTTTAAACACAGAAAAAATGTAAGAATGTTTCCATGAATCAGGGAAAATTCCAGAACGCAAAGAGGTTATGTTTCTTTCTTGTACTTAAGAATCAAGACGAGATGCCAGCACTAGCAGGTTTGCATGCGTAGGTTTAATTTCGGCGTGCGACTCCAGATCGACAATTTAGGGTTTTCGGTCACACTCTCATTTACAGTAGCGATAATGGCATTTGATCACACAGTTTTCGAACGATACGGTTAACGACAGTACATTAGATTTTATTTGGTGAGGATTTCACGCAAATTTCTACTTTCGTAACGTGAGCATCTAAGATAGTCCGTAATATCCTGTGCGCTTCACGCGCAAAGATGGTTTTAACAAATTTTCTCCTTATTGGAGAACAATAGTTTTTACCTAATTTTTTTCCACTAAGAGAAATATAGCATAGTGTATATTGGCTTGCTAGGCCAAACAAAGTTTCGATTTTTTAAATTCTCGTCAGCTTAATCAGAACTCTTTTTCTTTCGGGCATCACACTAGGATAGAGGTTTTCTCAGAAACACAAATAGTGTTTTCGTTTTCTGGAGCTAGCGTCAATTTGGCGTAGGCTTCGTCCTATCACTAAATTAGTGTCGGATTCTGATGAGACGAAGTCGAAACGCAAATTTCATAACTAATTTATTTTTTTTTAATGTTGCGCTGGACGGGAAAATTTTACTAAATAATAAGAAATGGTTATGAAGCTATTTCTAGGGACTAAAAAGAATACTTTAACTGACTCGGTTTATTAAAGAGAATGAAAAATATATCCCGATTTTGTCAGACCAGAATAGACCATGAGGCTGATCGGTGTGTAGAACATGAGACAAAATATATGCTTATAACGACAGTAAAATAAAGAATAATTATTATACTTCTTACCTTAACTCTAAAAATTTTAACCTTAACCAAACGAATTCAAACCTTTCATATGTAATTTGAACACGTCTATTGATTAACATTTGGTTGCTTATATTTTATTTTGGCTATATTCTAGCATATTTTTGAAACACAAAACAAAAAGGGGTCAATATTAATGTTCGGATTTATGCTATATATAGTACACACAGAAAAAAAATGTTGGTAAAAATAAGAGTTTTTCACTCTTAGCAAAAAACAACCAACGCATACTCTTAGTTTAAAAATAAAACTTTTGTTTTGAGTACTATTCTTCATTTGCTTAAAAGGAAAACTTTTACTTTGATTATTATTCTTGATTTATTTAACAGTTTTACTTTCAACCTAATAGTTGGTGTTGGTTATTTTTTGCTAAGAGCGGAACACTCTTACTTTTACCAATATTTTTTTCTGTGTACAAAAACGGAGATAGACTGATTACACCTTTTATAGGAAGGTCCTAGCATGCGTCAAAACAACTGCCTCTGTGCTGTATGGGTGAGTTTCTTCGACGCTTGATCATTATTACGTTTTATAGGCTGGTTCTGTGCACTACCATTAACAATTTTGACGCATGCTGGGACCTTTTTAGAGGGATTTTGGATTACATCCTAGTTTGAATGAGTGCAGCACCGACTACACCAGTGTAGTGCACTGTCAAAAACGAAAATGGCATAAGTTTGATGAAAAACACCAAGCGTGTCTTTTCCACTTTTTCGATCAACGAAATTAAATGCATTTCTTTCCATCAAAATAGAAATTAGGAATGTATTTTACCTTGTAAGAGGTCAAAGCCCTGCTTAGTTTCCAATAAAATGGATCAGCTTAAGACGTTTGTTGAAAAGACTTTTCTGTGAGGGAGTGCAAAGTTGATGCAAAAATGAAAATCAAATGCATTTATTTCCATTTGATCCGAATGTTGTTCTTCAGTTTACATTTGAAAAGTGTAGCTCTGTTACAAAAAAAATTCTTTACCGAATTATAAACTGTAATTTTGGCATCTTTGTCTTATTTAAAATGGTACCCAGTGGTTACGCCTAGCTACAGTTTGACGTACTATTTTCGACCATTATTTTTTTGACGTTTATCTGACATTCGTTTTCGAATTTGTTTCGACGACAAGTTTCAATAGTATTTGTGCAATTGTGCGGTCGGAAGCAAAATCGTTTTTGCGGAAGACTCCAAAACAACATTAATTTCGGTCGTGATTTTTTTTTGATTCAGTTGTTTTATCGTAAATTACATCAAATGGTATTACTCCTGCGGCAAACTAATTGTATAATTGGTATCTAAATATTCATAGTTTTATTCAATGTGTCGGGTGTGGAGGATTTTATCACAATGAAAGTTACCGTGAAAAGTAAGTATGAATGCAGTCCAAAAATAGCATCTCGCTAGCGTGTGTCCGTAGGAGAAGGGGAGAATATTGTTTTGATTGGCTCGTGTTTGCTCACTTTGGCGAAGGGATTGGTTGAGCCAGCGCCAGGCGAGAAAATGTTGGGGCCGAGTTTTTCTTTTGACGGGAATGTAGAGGAAAGAGGGTCAGGTTTATTCGGGATTGGGATATAGCAGGAGAAGAGCCACGAGAACGTGTAAGTTCTCTGGTATTGATTTTTACCTCAACTGTCACCTTTTGCTAGTGCTGCAATTACGTCGGAATAATTCCTTCTCGGGTTAGATTAGGCCGCTGTCGTAGAATAATGTAGGTAGTTATTTTTCTGCTAGAGTTTATTTTAATTCTTTCGACAAGTGATTTAAAATTAGATATTTTTTCTGATCACTCAGGTTGGATGGGAGTTGCCGTCTGGAAATGGCTCGCCAACGATGACAACTGCGGAATCTGTCGGATGGCCTTTGAAGGTTGCTGTCCGGATTGTTCGCTGCCGGGGGACGATTGTCCGCTAGTTTGGGGTGCCTGCTCGCATTGTTTCCACATGCACTGCATCGTCAAGTGGCTCAACTCGCAGGCCAACCAGCAGTGCCCGATGTGCCGTCAGACGTGGAAATTCAATGAAAAGTAAGCTACCTGCTGGCGGGTTGCAGCCAACAGGAACCTAGCGAGTTCCGGTGTTGGGGCTCGAAGAATATTATATACCGTTGCTGAAGGACACACGTCATTCGAACAGTATTACCTTGAGAGTAATAGCAAACCAAGTGTTGGTGCTGAACTTATATTGAATCAGAACAAAAAAAAGTGTGGAATCGTGAATTATTTTATCGTGGGTGTAGCCAGTCGAGCGATTGGCCGTTTATAGTTCAATAAGTGCGGAGAGTGCTGGTTGTGTTATTTTAATAGTGTCGATTGAAGTGTGTGGTGCAATTTGCTGCAATTGTGAAGAAAATGGTGTTGGGGAAACCGAATATATGATGGTTATTTTCGTAATAAAATTGGATACATAGTATTTCATGAGAAGCTGCTAAGGTAGATCTACTGTGTGGAGCAAACATTTTTAGCCGAAAGAAGTATTAGTCGTTGAACGGTAAGTTTAAAAAACCACGTTTAATTACCTTATCCTGTTATGTCTTATGTTCTGCTAATTGTTTGCCATCGGAGAATTCTATAGCAGTCTGCAGTTAAGACAGTATACATTCCTAACGGATGCTGAACTCAAGCTGTATTGATACCTTATTTACTATGTATAAAGTACGTGCTTTAAACGTAGGTTCCGAATCCAAGATGACTTCTTGCCCTCAATGTCTTGAAATGCACGAGTCGAACAAATGATAGTTTAACTGTATCGGATGACGTTTCCATGCGAACGTGATAGTTGGGCAGTTGCTTGTTTGAAAGCATTTTAGATATCACCAGAGCATTCCAGTTCACTCGGATGGTATTCGATGTAGGTTGAATCCCGTATCCACTTAAAAATTTTAAATTGTTAGCAAAGAACAATCGGGATTGATCCATGTACATATAGCATCTGTTTGCAGTCCGTCATCGGTTCCATTAAGTACATATGTTGGGAAGGAGAGCAGATGGGTCGTTGTCGATCGTTTAAAGACTCATTGAACTAATTCACGAAGCTCGCTGCACTTTTTGATAAAATCAAGGGAATTATATCTGGACTCAAGGAACTAGGTGTTTTCAGGGTGAACATAATAGTTCTGCCCACCGTTTCCGTTTGATATATTGTGTAGTATCTACCAAGTAAATAAGATTGGTCTTCTTGTAGGAAGAATTTTTTATCTTGTGGTGCTTCCAACATTGTTTTAGATGGGCGAAGAGGTGCGTCATAAGCCGCGCCAAGGCTTGGCTGGCAGTGCACAATCCGAAGGGCACGACCTTGAATTGAAAATGGCTTCTGGAAGGAACGGTGAAAGCCGTCAGCGGCCCCGATTTCAACTGAAGTGGCAATTGCCAGAAGGCGTCTTTCAGGTCGATCGATGAAATGTATTTGCTGTTACGGAGATTGTTGATGATCGCTGCAATTTATTGGATTAGGTTGCCTTCGTTCACAATGATGGAATTGAGGTGACGGGCATCCAAGCAGATAGGATACTTCTTCTTTTTGACGGCGACCAACAGGTAGTTCCATGGCGAAAACTGAGTTTCCTCGATTACATCTATTACGATCATTCGATCAATCTCCTCTTTCAGTTCCTGTAGCACATGAGATAATGCCGTTGCTTACCAGGGGGGTGCATTTCCAACATCAATGCGATATTCGTACAATTTCGCTCTACCCAGTTTTCCTTCTTGTGCTTTCAGAAATTTTCGAATAGTTAGCTTCAACCGCTTTTTCTGCTCCGAAGATAGCTGCTTCATCTCCTGATCGTCATTTGTTAACTGCTTCTCTTTACTGTTCACCTCAATTGCGCAACACACTGCCTTTACGCCAAATTTGTCCCATAAATTCATTTCTAAAATGATGCAGTCCGGGATTGATAGTAGGGTGATGAGCCCATTATCGCTATGTTTCTATTATCACGCTACCCATTTGAAGCCGTTGGTTAGAGCAGTGTCTGCCATCTTTGTTCAACGCATTGAGTCAAATGGTAGCGCAACAATGGGGGCACTCGATTCGTGTTTTCGTTGCGCTCAAACACAAGAATTTCACTGTTTTCAGCGCATGTATGTTATTATCTTGGTACTTAACAACGAAGCAAAGCTGTTGATGCCAGTTTTTACGCATTCCATTGTTTGTAGGCCGAGTATTTAATGATTCAGTGAGGCGCCCTCCTTAGTATGGTGAAAATAGGCACTTCACCCTATCAACAACACGGGTAGAACTTCGTTGCGGTTGTTATACGCGATGAGAAGGTACACAAAATTTGAGATTCTATGCTTCGTACCGTCTGCCGTTTTTATTCCGCCTCTGACAGCTCCTTTCTGTAGACTGTATTCCTCTGCCCGTTCGACTTTATTTCCTCCTAACAGAGAACAATTGGCCCCGCTGTGAATCAAAGCAGTTAGCTCTTTCTCTAACACTGATATGGCGGTATGCGGACGGTTGTCGCTTTCGGGATTAATAATGATAGAATTGAGGTCTTTGAGTTCAGTGATGTCGAAGGGTTTTCCAAAAGTGTACTAAGCACTGCTCCTCTCTATAGCTGGCTCTCCGCCGGGTAACAAAAAATAATCGTTTGTGGTTTGGGGCAATCCTCGCAGTTCCAGCACACCATTGCTGATCGCTGATTGTTCAATAGCCTCTCTCCATACTGGACTTCTCGCCTTTCTGGTGCTTGCTGCGACTGGTTACTTTGCTGAGCGGGTTCTGCTTCTCTGCTGTGCTGCTGCTCCATGCCAAATCGGTTAAACCTGTGCTGCGGCTCCTTATGCGTTATGAAGCTTAGTCGTACTGTTTTCCTCTCCAGGTTCATTTGCAATGCGGTAACCTGCTCGACGAGTTCGTCCATATGCCCTCAACATATTCTTCTGTCTCACTCTCAGGCAATTTTTTTTCAACCACCAATTTTCGAATGATCTCTGTTGAACCGGTATCAACTAATGCTGTTGTGGCATTGGCATCTGTCTGTTTGTTGTTACAGGGGTAGCGAAGTTCGGTTCAAGTAACGCACTGTGCGGAATCGGAATCCTGCGCTGTCTGTTGTGAAGCATTCTCGTCTCATCGTATCCAGTACAGGCCTAGACCATTTCTTCTAGTGTTCGTAGCCTTGCTGCCGTTACGATAGCAGCATAGCTTTCGTTCGTTCTTTTTCTCTATTAAATGTTTTTCGTCGTTCGGGATTGGCGTTTCGATGAAACGACACAATACTGCTATGTCGCGATAGTATTTCGCAAACAACTCGTCTTTTCCTTGTAATCTAAAGCTAGCTTCCAAATGTAGAATCTGCGAATAGCTACTTGGAAGGAACTCTCTTCGGATATATAGCTTGACGTCGTCCCATGTACGTAGCAGACACTGTGAAGTTGCTCGTGCTTACCAGTCGATGATGTCTTCCGGAAGTAAATGCTTGATGGAACTCAGAAGCGCAGCGTCGTTCATGCCTTCCAACCTGGCAAAAGCATCCACGCGGTTCAGAAAAACTTTGAGTGACGTAGTATTATTTGTTACGCTAGAAGCTGGGCTGACAGCTGCCGATTTTCTAGCGCTGCCAGATTTCACGCTAATCAGCTTTCTAGTGCTTGATATGTTATAGCTTTATTATGCTCTATGGGCTATACCATGATGCACTGAATCAAAACGTAACAGCTTTTTCATTTACCAACCCAAGCTGTCATCTGTTCTATAAAGGACAGTTTAGGTTAAATATTGACATGTATTGCGTTTTCAAGCCTACATGAACAGTAAGAACTATGTTCGGAGTAGTTTTGCTTGAAAAACCTAATCAATACCCCAGTAGAAAAATATTCACACGGTCCATGAAATTGAAAATAAATGGAAAACTATTTAAATTGAAAATAAATGGAAAACTTGGCTGTTTGTATGAATGATGCAATGAACAACTGCGAATAGAATATAGTAGGACATTATTTGAGATTTGTTCCTCCTTCAAGTTCAAACAAACATGTTGAAAGCTCTGGTTATGATACACCTGCTGCGCATCATAATGCCCCGGATGTTATGACGCACTGTCGTTTTCGGATCTTATATCGCAATGGACATCTTGAGCACCGGAACGCACTCATAGTGTCGGATATTATGACGCACAGGCACTGCGTCATAACTTCCCAAAACAGCGAGCGTTATAACCTCAAGGGTATTATGACACACAACATGTTTCATAAGATCCGAAAGCAGCAACGCGTTATCCGCAGTCATTCTTGTGTCACAACGTCCGATAGTGGTCCTGTGTCATCATATCCGAGATCTAATGGCACACACTAATATTAGGATGTTACGACGCAGAGTATTACGTCATGAAGTTCGGGATAATATGACGCACTCATTGATTCAAATATTTTGACGCCCAGGTACAGCGTCATAACGTCCCAGGTTACACCTAAGACAAGACATGACAATAGAGGGTGTCGTTTTTGTTCCAATTTTACGTCAGAATGTTCCAGCTCCTGATTGGTTGATTCTGACTTTATGCACCGTACACAATGTTACTACAGGAATAGCGAAGTTATGTTTGGCAGTTTTGCTATATTCATTAGAAAATATTGTCATCACCTTTGACAAAAAATATATTATCGTTAAAAGAGTAAAAATGATTAAATTGAACAGAAATGATGCGGCAAAGTAGAAAAAGTATCTACATACACGTATAGGCAATACGTGGTTGATTATTTTTACCAAAAATAAGACAACAACCAAACCAAAATCATTTTTTTCAGAAAACGGCTTCATCAAACCTTATTAAACACCTATGACATGGAAAAAATGAAAATTAAATCCACATCCACAGAACTGCATCAAGTTCTTATGTGTCATTATATCCGAAACTATAAGTGCATCACAGTGTCCAGGACATCGACTGCGACATAAGATCCGAAATCGAATGTGTGTCGTAACGTCCGGGACATTTTGATGCAGAAGGGGTGCGTCACAAGTTCCGCAAATAAATGTGCCTCATAAGGTCAGTTTTATTATTACACACATACGTTTTCAGACGCTATGACGCAGCCTGGTGCGTTAGAATGTCCTTTTGGATGTTATGATCTCGGACGTTATGGTACGGTGCCTTTTACTATATATAATACCATTCCAAAATGTATGTCAAATTGGAATGGCCGCCGAGAAGGAAGGGGGTGTTTCCTCCCGAGCCCGGAATTGTGGAGAGGGCCCGGACTTTAAACAGAAGGAATGATTCTGTCAAATATTATTTCAATAAATTGTATTTGACAATTTCAATTCGAGTTTCAATATTGGTATGATTGAATTTCCTCCAATTTCTATTATAAAGTTAATCGAAAATTATGCACTAAAGTTTATACTGCATGAGAGACTAATCAAAAGAAAACTTTGAAACTTAGAAATTTAAAACGATTTTAACGCGTAGTGGGCAAAAGGCATAAGATCTTTTTTTGTAAATTGTGTATAAAAAAACTGAAATTTATTTTCTATTTGATACTGTACTATAATTATCTCATGGATTTTGACCGACTATTTAAAAAATTCTCAAGTGTCTTTGAGTTCCGGACTCTTGAAATCGATTTTGTTTCTTATTTTACCAAAAAATTCGAAACTTTGCAATCTGTGGATGGATTTCAAAAAACAGTGGTTTATTTTTTGCTTGAGCTATACGGTTTAAATAGAACCATTAGACCAATTACGATATGTGACTTCTATTTCTACTTATTTGAATCCGTCATATCTGCCAAATTAATTATCAATGAATTTATTAGAAAGAACAGGAAAACTCAGCAACTTTCTTTTAGAGTGCTCAATTGATCAAATATGACTTGAGAAAATAGTTCTGAATAAATTCACAAATCAAAAAAGAACATAACATTCCACGAAGAAAACGATCCATAGTAATTTTTCGTGTTCTCTTGGAACACATTTAACTTTATTAATTTGAATAATTATTTTCCTTTTTTGGAATTTCGTCGGAGAAATTCTATATCCTTTATACAATGTAGAGTTACTATTGTTTCCAATTTCTTCTCATCTTCTAATGCTTCATATTAGCTATTTTTGTTTCTTTTTCCTCTTCATCCAGGCTTTCTACTTTCTCCATTTGGTCCGTGTTAAGTCAGACCGGACTAAGTCGCAAAATCATGAAAAATGAGATAATGATAGCTATGTATAAAGAATTCTCTTCAGCTATATTCGAGTTTTAGCAGATTTGAAATCTATCTATCTATCTATATCTATATCTATTCTATTTCTATATATATATATATATATATATATATATATATATATATATATATATATATATATATATATATATATATATATATATATATATATATATATATATATATATATATATATATATATATATATATATATATATATATATATATATATATATATATATATATATATATATATATATATATATATATATATATATATATATATATATATATATATATATATATATATATATATATATATATATATATATATATATATATATATATATATATATATATATATATATATATATATATATATATATATATATATATATATATATATATATATATATATATATATATATATATATATATATATATATATATATAAGTCAAAGTTTGTATGTATATGATTTATAGACTCCGAAACGGCTCAACCGATTTCCGTAAAAATTTACACACAGTAGGCATTTGTTATGGAGCGTGTTTGTGTGCTATTGGTTGGGGATTATCTGCCCACCAGATGACGCAACAGAACAAATTGTGTTTACCTCCTATTACGTTGAAGGTCGCAGCAACGCGCGATGGGTATTAGCTAGTATATTATAATAAGCAAGAGTTGTGGCAAAAATGAATTTCAAATTACAAC
Organism: Topomyia yanbarensis; assembly: GCF_030247195.1. Lineage (NCBI taxonomy): Eukaryota > Metazoa > Arthropoda > Insecta > Diptera > Culicidae > Topomyia > Topomyia yanbarensis. The sequence continues at coordinate 13,706,358 of NC_080671.1, forward strand.
GTAAAGGATGCTGCGATCTAAACTTTAAACTCGTTTTTCTCGAAATCAACACAGTGTCACTTAGTCCGGTCTGACTTAACACCGACCATATAATCTTATTTGACTTTTTTGCCCTATATTTTCCTTTTTCTATTTTCACCATTTTTGCTTCTTTTTAAAATTTTTGTCCCATTTTTGAAGTTTGTTCCATCTTTTCATGTTTTATCATATTTTTAGTTCTATCGTTTCATTTGTTTCTTTTTCATCCGTTTGTTCGGTTGATTTCATTAAATTTCTTTCACAAAACTTTTATTTTCTATTATATTTTTGTATTTTTCATATTTGCCAGTAAACATATTTTAGTAGTTTTCTCTCCTCCTTTTTTCAGTAATTTTCATTTTGAATTTCTCTCATTTGCTTAAAAAACCATGCTTTCTATTTTTCGCGGTGTAAATTTTTCTGTTCTCTATTTATCAGTTTTAAAATTTATGCTCTCTTTTTATATGGATTGTTTTCAATAATTTCCCATTTTCTTATTATTTTGTTCCATCATTTTTAGCATTTTCTTTTGAAACCCATTTAAACAATTTTGAATGCCATGTATTTTATGTTGTTATTTTTTTCGTTTGAACATTTTTCCTATTATTTTATTTTGATCTTTTTTCGCTCGGTAAATGTTTTCTGCTTTACATTTCATCAAAATTATTTTTTTTCACTTTTAATTTATATAGATTTATTTATTATTGAACCCATTTATTTATTCAATTTTCTTATTTTTCATAATGATATTATTCCTATTTTTTCCCTTTTCTTCAAGCATTTTCATGTTTTCATTCCTTTCAATCCACTTTGATTTTACATTTTTTCCATGATTTCACTTTTATCTGTCTATTCCGTCGAATTGTTCCCATTTATTTCTATTTCGATTATTCCATTACACTTATTCACCTCTAAATGAGTTCATTAAAAAAAACTTCTCCACTTTTTGATTTTTCATAGTTATTTTATTTTTATCTATTCATTCTTTTTTTGCTCTTTATCATTTCTTCTATTTTGAAACATCTTTAACATTTTGCTATTGTTCTTTTTTCATGCTTTCCATTTTTTTTGTTACTAATTTTCATATTTCAAACATTTTGGTATTTTTACGTCTATCTCAGTGGATGTTCATTTCTATATCTGGTTTCTTTTTTGTAGCTTTGTTTTATATTTTTGGTTGTAATCACCTTTTGCTATTTTTCTTGTTTTCTATGCTCATCATGGTTGTTGGTAAAATATTCGAAATGTTACTGGTTACGCTCATTTGAAGGAAAGGCTATGTCTGCAAACTGAACCAGTCCGTTTTTTGTTAGCTGGTTTTGTTATGAATCAAAATATTAATTATCTTTTCATAACTCTCCGAGCTCTCGATCGAAGCAGTTCGTTTTCTGGTGCTGTGCATAAAGTGAACAAGAATATATATTGACAGTGAAGGTCAACTATTGTTTGAGGCAGTCTTTGTTCGCCGGTGCCCAGGCTGGTGAAGTGAATACCAGAATTGCCGGACACGCCGCTATATAAGCTAAGTATTATTTTTCTTTCTTTCGTTTCCCTTTCCCCGATCGGACTACTTTTCCCTTTCCCCTGAATACAAGTTTCATCTCTCGTTTACACCACGTGCTATCCTCGTGCCTTAATGGCCGAGGGCGAAGGAACATTGGATGGGAATGATATTCCCATGGATTTACCGGATAAACCCGATATTACTCCCTCTCCTGATTCCCCCAGTCCTCCCCGTATTAAAACATACCCAGCCAGTTCAAATGGACCCTGGGTGGTGTATTTCCGGCCCAACACGAAATCGCCCAATATTCTAGAAATATCACGGGAGCTGACTGCTAACTACCCGGCCGTAGCTCAGATAACACGTGTTCGAGCTAATAAGATACGCGTTATAGTAAATGACCTCGATCAGGCAAACCAGATTGCTCGCAGCGAGCGTTTTACGAAACAATTCAGAGTGTATGTGCCTTGTAGGGCAGTGGAGATCGATGGAATAGTCGCCGAACCGGGTCTAAAGTGCGAAGACCTGTTGAAGTACGGGGTTGGCTGCTTTAAGGACCCTTCACTTCAAAAGGTGAAGATTCTGGAATGCAAGCAATTGTATTCCGCAAAAACAGAAAATGATAAGACAACTTATTCTCCGTCAGACTCGATTCGGGTGACTTTCTCCGGGTCTGCTCTTCCCAACTATGTCCTCCTGGATAGGGTTCGCTTACCCGTTCGCCTGTTTGTACCGCGGGTAATGAACTGCAGCAATTGCAAGCAACTGGGCCACACAGCCACTTATTGTGGCAATAAAAAACGGTGCGGCAAATGCGAGGGAGAGCATGAGGATGACGCTTGCGGTGGAGAAACTGAGAAGTGTATTTACTGCGGGGGCCCTCCGCATGCTCTTAAGTCATGCCCGGCGTACAAGCAGCGCGGGGATAAAATTAAGCGCTCCCTTAAGGATCGCTCGAGGCACTCTTATGCAGAAATGCTAAAGAATGCTTCGCCATCTGTCCCTTCCGAAAATTCCTTTGCTCTTTTGGCTGGCGTTGAGCAAGAATCTGACGACCCACAAGAGGGAACATCATTGGTTAACCCAGGGGAATCCAGGAAGAGGAGAAATCTAGCCTCCCCTAAATTGCCTCGTAAGGGTGCCAAGGTGTCGTCCCCTCAGAGTGCGCCAACTACAATCAATAAATCCAACGGAAGTGATGCACAAAAGCCGAAGCAATTTGCTCCAGGACTTGGAAATATTAATTCTAACAAGGAGTACCCACCACTTCCAGGGACACCAAAAACCCCAAGTGTCCCCTTTTTTCAAACAGATACTCAGTCCAGTAGCGGACTAATGAAATTTTCTGACATAGTGGACTTAATTTTCACAGCTTTCAATGTTACTGATCCTCTTAAAAGCCTTCTGATACGTTTTCTCCCTATAGTGCAAACATTTTTGAAGCAGTTGACTACTAAATGGCCCCTCCTTGCAGCGATCGTATCCTTCGATGGCTAAGTCATCGAACGAGGTCACCGATTCGATCACTGTTCTACAGTGGAATAGCAGAAGTATCCTCCCGAAAATCGATTCCTTTAAATTTTTACTAAATAGTTTAAAATGTGATGCTTTCGCACTATGTGAAACTTGGTTAACTTCCGATATAAATCTCAACTTCCACGACTTTAATATAATTCGTCTGGATCGAGAAAACCCCTATGGAGGAGTACTTTTGGGGATCAAAAAGTGCTATTCTTTCAACCAAATTAACCTCCCTTCGACACCAGGCATTGAAATTGTCGCTTGTCAAGTTCTAATCAAAGGCAAAGACCTTTGCATTGCTTCCATCTACATTACTCCTAGAGCCTCGGTAGGGCACCGAACGCTTTGTAATATCACGGAATCCTTACCGGCACCGCGGCTAGTTCTGGGAGACTTTAACTCGCACGGTACGGTATGGGGTTGTCTTCATGATGATAATAGATCAACATTAATCCAAGATCTTTGCGACAATTTCAACATGACCATTTTAAACACGGGAGAAATGACGCGGATTCCTACACCACCAGCACGCGCAAGCGCGTTGGATTTATCGCTTTGCTCGACATCGCTACAGTTAGATTGCATGTGGAAGGTGATCCCTGATCCCCACGGTAGCGATCATTTGCCTATCGTGATTTCAATTGCTAACGGTTCAAGACCATCGAAAACAATCAATGCCTCGTATGACCTCACACGGAACATTGATTGGAAGAGTTACGCGACCGCGATATCCGTTAAAATCGAATCCACTCAAGAACTTCCTCCGGAGGAAGAGTACAGGTTTTTGGCTGGCTTGATTCTCGACAGTGCGAATCAAGCTCAGACTTAACCAGTACCCAGCGCGAATACCCATGGACGGTCTCCCACACTGTGGTGGGATAAAGAGTGCTCAGAGCTGTACGCGGAGAAGTCCACTGCATATAAGGCCTTCCGGGAAGACGGGTTACCCGCTAGCTATCAACAGTACGCGTCGCTAGAAAGGCGAATGAAGAGTTTAATGAAAGCCAAAAAACGCAGTTATTGGCGCCGGTTCGTCGACGGGTTAACGAGAGAAACAGCGATGAGCACTCTTTGGGGTACGGCTCGACGTATGCGTAACCGTAATAGTACCAACGAGAACGTGAAATATTCAAACCGTTGGATATTCGCTTTCGCCAAAAAGATCTGTCCGGACTCTGTCCCGGTACAGAAAACGTGCCGCGCCGCGTCTCCTCCCGATACCGCGAACGAAACACCGTTTTCGATGGTGGAGTTTTCACTTGCTCTCTTATCATGCAACAATAACGCCCCAGGGTTAGACAGAATCAAATTCAACTTGCTGAAGAATCTGCCTGACACTGCAAAAAGGCGCTTGCTGAACTTATTTAACAAGTTTCTTGAGGGTAACATTGTCCCTCATGACTGGAGGCAAGTGAAGGTCATCGCCATTCAAAAACCAGGAAAACCAGCCTCCGACCACAACTCGATTCGGCCGATTGCAATGCTGTCCTGTATTCGGAAGTTGTTCGAGAAAATGATTTTGTTTCGCCTCGACAATTGGGTTGAAGCAAATGGCTTACTGTCAGATACACAATTTGGCTTCCGCAAAGGCAAAGGGACGAATGATTGCCTTGCGTTGCTTTCTACAGAAATCCAAATGGCCTATGCTAACAAAGAGCAGATGGCATCAGTCTTCTTGGATATTAAGGGGGCTTTTGACTCAGTTTCTATCAACATTCTGTCAGAGAAGCTGCACCAGCATGGTCTTTCACCAATTTTAAATAACTTTTTGCTAAACCTGTTGTCTGAAAAGCACATGCACTTTTCGCATGGCGATTTAACAACATCGCGATTTAGCTACATGGGTCTTCCCCAGGGCTCATGTCTAAGTCCCCTGCTCTACAATTTTTACGTGAATGACATTGACGATTGTCTTGCCAATTCATGTACGCTAAGGCAACTTGCAGACGACGGGGTGGTCTCTGTTACAGGGCCCAAAGCTGCCGACTTGCAAGGACCATTACAAAATACCTTGGACAATTTGTCTGCTTGGGCTCTTCAGCTGGGTATTGAGTTCTCCACGGAGAAAACTGAGTTGGTTGTTTTTTCTAGGAAGCGTGAGCCGGCGCAACTCCAGCTTCTATTAATGGGTGCAACGATCAACCAGGTTTTCACATTTAAATATCTCGGGATCTGGTTCGACTCTAAAGGTACCTGGGGATGTCACATTAGGTATCTGAAACAGAAATGCCAACAAAGGATCAATTTTCTCCGAACAATAACTGGAACATGGTGGGGTGCTCACCCAGGAGACCTGATCAGGTTGTACCAAACAACGATATTGTCGGTGATGGAGTACGGGTGTTTCTGTTTCCGCTCCGCTGCGAACATACACTTCATCAAACTGGAGAGAATCCAGTATCGTTGCTTGCGCATTGCCTTGGGTTGCATGCATTCGACCCATACGATGAGTCTCGAAGTGCTGGCGGGCGTTCTTCCGCTAAAAAATCGATTTTGGGAACTCTCATATCGATTTCTCATCCGATGCGACATTCTGAACCCGTTGGTGATTCAAAATTTTGAGAGGCTCGTCGAGCCTAATTCTCAAACCCGATTTATGCCCCTGTACTTCGACTATATGGCACAGAGCATTAATCCTTCTTCGTATATTCCAAACCGTGTTCGTTTCCTAGATACTTCTGATTCTACTGTATTCTTCGACACATCCATGAAGGAAGAGATTCGTGGAATCCCGGACCATATACGCCCGCAAGTGATCCTCAATATATTTTATAATAAATTCCGAGAAGTCGACTGTGACAAAATGTTCTACACTGACGGATCAAATCTCGATGGGTCCACTGGCTTCGGTATCTTCAACAATACTATCACCGCTTCATTCAAGCTCAATGATCCCGCTTCAGTTTACGTCGCAGAGTTAGCTACAATTCAGTACACCCTTGGGATCATCGACACTCTGCCCACAGATCACTACTTCATCATTTCGGACAGCCTCAGCTCTATCGAGGCTTTTCGTGCGGCGAAGCCTAAAAAGCAATTCTCGTATTTTCTGGGGAAGATACAGGAGTCCTTGTGTACGTTATCTGAAAAATCTTATCAGATTACCTTTGTTTGGGTCCCCTCTCATTGTTCTATCCCGGGCAATGAAAAGGCCGACTCATTAGCAAAGGTGGGCGCATTAAATGGTGACATATACGAAAGACCAATCTGCTTCAACGAATTTTTTAGTATTTGTCGTCAGAGGACACTCAACAGTTGGCAAACCTCGTGGAGCAATGGTGAACTTGGACGATGGCTACATTCGATTATCCCAAAGGTATCAACGAAACCTTGGGTCAGGGGGATGGATGTGGGTCGGGATTTTATTCGTGTAATGTCCCGACTTATGTCCAACCACTACACCTTAGATGCACATTTGCGGCGTATTGGGCTTGCGGAGAGTAGTCTGTGCGCTTGTGACGAGGGCTATCATGACATCGAGCACGTTGTCTGGGTATGCGCCGGGTATTTGGACGCCAGGTCTCAGTTAAAGGATTCCCTTCGGGCCCGAGGTAGACCACCCAATGTCCCAGTCCGAGATATGCTGGCAAATCGTGATTTGCCCTATATGTCCCTTATTTATACTTTCATAAAAACGATAAATATCCCAATTTAGCCCCTCTCTTTTTATTTCTCGTTTTTAGAAGTTTCCTCTTGCTGTGTGGAACCGATATGCTTCAGACTGCCACTATGTAACCGCCGTCGCCCTTATCACTACGGAATCTGAAGCGAGAGCGACTCGAGGTCCGAAGGATTCCCTTTGAAGGATTCCCCGCGGGTCCGAAGAATACCATCCGCCAATCCGACCTACTAGACTGAGGCGCAAATTTGTTTCGCTGATCTCCCGTTTGCCCGAAAGTTGCAAGTTTTGCTCTTCTCTACCGGTCACCATCTACGCCTTCTCTCCCCTGTCCTTGATACAACTACTTCTACACCGATTTTGGAAATGACCAAGCATAAGTATCCGATAAAAAATCAAATTTGTATTCCGTATTCCTAGTTTTAAGATAGTTGTAATTTCTACCCTTTGTTAAAACTATTGTCCCCCATCTTGTAAATAGAATTGTATCCCTAGTTTTAAAACATCTGTGAAATTTTTCATAAATATTTGTTCCCCCTTTTGTGTACCAAACTATATTGTTAGTTTTAAGATAACTGTAAATATTTCCTAAAAAACTATTACTATTGAATTCCTTGTTTTAAAATTTTTCATAAAAAAAAATCTTTTGCCCCCTCTCTTATATATAGAATTTTTTTTCTAGTCTTAAGATAGCTGTAAATTTTTTCTCTTTTATAAAAAAAATATTTCAACATTGTAACCTCCTAGTTTTAAGATATTCAAAATGTAAAAACAAAAGAATTCGGCACCGCCAAGCTAACGCATTTGTGCCTATCAAATAAACGAAATGAAAAAAAAATAATTAATTATCTTTTAGACAAATCGTTCAACTCACACTTTTGTGGAGGTATGAGGTGGGACCATCATCACCATCATCATTTATGATATTTTATTTTTAATTTTATTGTTGTTTTTTTATTATTTTAACATTTTGCAATGATTTTCCATTTCTTCAATTTTTGTCAAATTCCTATTTTCATATTATTAATTTTTTTCCATTATTTTAAATGTCATTTTGCCGGCTTTCTCGTTTTGCTTCATTTTATGTATTTATTAGTTTTTCCATGCCTGTTCCTTTTGTGTTGTTTTTTTCTTTAAATTCTACCTCCATTGAATGTTCTTTTTGTTTTTTTTTAAATTTTCATTTTGATACTTTTTTCGTAATTTGTACAGGATTTTATTTATGAATTCTTCAATAACATTTTATCAAAATATATAAAAGTAGGACTCACAAAAATTACCTGAATCAATTTTCTCCCGAAACCAAAAAAAAGTCAGCCACAATGTCGAACAAATGAGATGCTGTATTTTCCGAGGCTAGCAATATTGTAGCGCATCGTTTTGTCCAAATGTGTTGTTTCTTTAACAAATTCTAGTTGAAACCAGACAAAGATTCGAACAATTCAATGCAATACCTGGATAAATATGAAAATATTATTGAATTGGCTACTTTCAAAGCGACTAAAAAATTCGTAGAGATGTTTAAACAGTTTTACGATTAAAATTTGGTCGATTGAAACTTGGCGCATTTCTTTGCACAATATTCGACAAATCTGAACAACACTCATTTGCCTGTATGTAAAAACATGACATTTGCTCTTCAGTTATAAAAGTGTCGTTCAAGCAAGGGGGGTAACACAGAAAAATTTTGCTCGCGTATGGCCTGAATCCGAACTACTTGCACGCCAGCATAATGGCAACCGGAAGGAATAGTGGCCGTAATTTTCAAGTATATGAAGCTGTTGAAGTTCACACAAATATCTGGTTTGGTAGGCTTTATGTATCTGTGGTTTTCAAAGCGACATTTTCATTGCAACCGGGGAAATTTAGGTGAAAGAGTGCATGAAAAAACGTTTGCTACTTTTCATAAAGCAACACGATTATTCCACGCTATTTTGGCCCGGTTTTGAAAATTGCCATTATGGAAAAAGGACATGTAGTAGTATGACGCCTACAAGGTGCAGGTGGCACCGAAGGACAAGAACCCACCCAACACACTGCAGCTAGGTCCAATCGAGGAATATTGGTTCATCGTCAAACGGAATCTGAAGAAGACCCAAAACTGTTTAAGTAAACTGGCTGTGGCTAACAAAGTGGACGAGGTGGCTATACTGAATTTGATGGCAGTAGTTAAAAGACGCTCAACCGAAAGCTTGGCGGAATATTTTTCTGTATTTAACACTAATTGAAAAAAAAAAAAAAATTTTAATAAAAAAATTAATTATTGTTGTTTGACCAAATTTTAATCATAGACCCATGGGTCTGGGTTCAATCACAGGCGTGGTCTATGAGGTTTTCTGAGGCGAAAACTCTGTGTCACGTCTTTCTTCGCAAGGGGTTGTAGAGTCGTTTATCCCGGTCCATGTGTTGATGAAACGATATTTGGTTGTGGAGTTACCTCTCTGGCGTCGGTGATACAGAACGAAAAATGAACGAAAAAATTGACCGTAACACCCTTTAAAATGAAAAAAAAAATCATTGGAATTAACTGCACTAAGTGTATTGTCATATAGTTCTCGACAAATGTTTCTATGCATAATAGCAGATAACTATTTATTCCAATAAATTTCGAGATTAATAGTTTCTGTCTTCGAAAAATCTACAATGATGGAGGAGGCGTAATTTCTCTCTTCAGGCCTGCAAATGGGTCAAGTATGTACTCCCTCTGGTGGTAATACTTGAATCACTACATGGGGAAAGTGGAAGCATTCTCCTGGGTATTATAAAATAGGGACCAGAAAAAAACTGCCGTTTCTACTTTTGCCTTTTGTTTTCTCTGTGCCAAATACCATTTAATTTGCATGTTTTACTATAAAATCCAAAGTGACAAATCGTCATTATAACGAGAAAAGCTTTGATTATTTTTAAAAGCGGTTAAACGCTGTATCTGAATATTGTGAGGCACTACGTTAAGTTTGATCTCATATTTGTAATCAGCGCCTCAAAATTACCCAAAAACTCCGTGTTCGGCTATGATCCTTTCCGACTGTTGAATGAAAATAAATCACTATCCGGTTCGAGCCGATAGTTTTGATAGAGCAATTTCTAAAATGACAAATAAACTTTCTCGCCGAATCGCCGATTTTATTTGGTCTATTTTCGGGAGTGTTCAAGTAATTAATCAATCCCTGCTGGGCGAACCAGGGAAAAAGCGTAAAATTAGACAACAGAAAATAAAGTAATATATGCGGAAATCGGTTGCCGTATCCATTCATTATAAAAGAGCGTCGGGATTCCAAACATTTCTGTCTCTGATTTGTGTCAGCTTGTATATTAGGAAACACCCATTAAACCATGTTGAATAAATTTGATCATCAAAATTCGATCCGATTTCCGGCCACCACATAAGTAGGGTATTTCGCTGCGCTGGTCGTATATCTTCTGAACTCTGTCGGCAATATCACAGGAAGACGCCCGGTGGGCTTTTCTCCAAAAAAAAAAAAAAAACATGCTCGCTTATTTGCATAAAAACGGGACTTGCTTCGGTTGTCCCCCTGTTTGTCCGCTGCTATCAGATCGTTCGCTAATATTTGAAATGAAGCGATAAGAACCGGGCGGACATGTTGTATAGAAACCAGATCTTGTATTTCAGCGTGTTCTCATGGTGTTCGTTTATCTACCAGGACAGACTGACTCTCATATCTCTGTTATATTATTCATCGGTTTGATTTGGGAGTGCTTTATTGACGGGGATTCGTGGGAGAAGTGTTTTCAAAGTAAACACATGAACTTAACATCATTTATTTATATTTTATTATTGAATCATGCATATTCGGTTCGTTTGGTAGGTTGAAATTCACTATGAAAAAAGTCTCATTTTTAAACGTGGTTCAAAAAACTTGGGATATATATAGTGTGTTTGGTCCATGCTTAAGAATACCTCGAGGAGTGGTAGAGGATTTTATTTGGTGAAAAATCTTACTACACCGCCCATCTAATCTTTTGAGCTATTTTTATAATGGAATTGTTTGTCTTAAAATAACTCACAAAGTTTACTTTCTTAGCTTTTCTAGTACCATCAGAAGTCTTAGAAAATTTCCTATTGAATGATGAACCTATAATTCAGTTTAAGGAGAGGCAGTACAGAGCCCAGTTCAGTTATATTATCAACATTAGTTCCCTTAATTGATAACTATCTAACTCTAATTAAGGCGATCCAGAAAAATTTCTTTCTTGAAACACACTATGTAGGTTTGAGCGAAGATTGATTCCAAGGAAATAGCATTTCTTTATAATGATGCTTGATCTTCTGATTCAATGGCTTTTAAATTATGTTTTTTTTTGAAACTGATATATATTTTCTTTTATTCGACTTTTTATCATTCTTATATATAAAATTGAATCTAGAGAGAAGCTTGGAACATATATTAAGGATGAATGCAACTTGTTTATTCAACTGGTTTTCGAGTATGCATAGATATTTTCTTAATTTATAAAATTTCGATAAAATTTTGCAGCATTCATAGATATATTATTTAACCACCAGCAATAAATATTATTTCTCATTTTGGAACTAGACTAAATATGACACTGGATGACCCAAATCCTCTTTCTTTCGAGTGGGATCGAATATCATTTCCAACGCCCCTCTTTCACCTTTAGTTGTTCCATGTAGTCATCGAAAATCGAATTGGCGATACGAACCCCGCTGGCTAAGCGCTGATATCACTGCCAACACATTCGAGCTCTAAAATTTCTTTCATTTTCCGCTTCCATGCTGCGATTTGCAGTTGGAAACAGAGTCGAACGGTCGAAGCCAAAAGCAAAACAAAGCCGCGTGCGTCGTGGTGTAATATCCGCTATATGGCGAAAATAGCGTCACCCACGCGTGACTCCACTTCTGGGTTTTCGTTCCTCAATTCCTCCGGGCGGTGCGCGGTCCTTGCCGGCTTAATTCGAAACAAAAACATTCGCAGTGCAATTTTGCTCTAGACGCCGCGCCGCACACCGAAACCTCTAGGTAACCGTTGCAACACTCGCTGAACCATGGTGGAAGACAAATGTTTACCAAAACAACACCTGTCGGGCAGGAGCACGAGATGTCTATAAATTATTTATTTCGGCATTTGGATCGTTGGGTTGAAAGTGAAATTCGAACGAACGGTCAAAATCCGGTAAAGTCACATTTATATTTACTGCGTTCAATACGTTCATATTCATACGTAAATGGGGGCGCCGCACCGTGTCGGCATTGGCTTTGGGCAGGCCGGTTAGAGAATTGTCCCTATCACCGTTTAGCGATGTTTTATAGATGTTTTGATTGTTTCGATTCGTTTACTTTTCACTGACCCGCCCGAAGTGGCGAACTATGCCGTTGGAAAAATGCATTTGGTGTGCTTACGCTGGGCCTGGCAATAAATTACAATTACTAATTTGTTTTGAACCCGCACTCGTCGACATCGGAGACGAAGTGTGGTATTATATTACCGACGAACGTGCGAGTGATGATTTTTTGCTTGTGAAATGTAATAGTTGTGTCATCAGGACGTTGTCTGATTGTGTCTTTGGCAAAGATCACGTGTAATATTTGCTATCTCAAACGATTTAATGGGGGAGGTTTCTGATTTCGAGAAGTTCAAACACGAATATTTTTATATATAAACGTCAATTGTTTTTATTTTCTTATGTCATAATAAATTTATTCTTATGGAACAAAATGAAAACTAAAACATGGATGAAAGAATTAAGGTGAAGTACAGTGGCAACAGTTGGAAATCATTCGAAAATCATGCGGCGGACAATTTCCAGGAAGAAGAGAATCTAAGGAAATTTCCTTCCTTAGATTCTCTTAGTATGAATAGTCCATATAAGAACGACTTTAGAAGATTCAGAATGCATACTTACCTTACCGTTCAGCCTAGAGTCTTGTTGTCTCTTGCTGTATGTAGAAGCCGTCTCCACTCCACTTATCACCAGCCTCGCAGTCTTCGAAGGGTCCTCTATCTGGCCGATCCACCGTGCTCGTTGTGCACCCCGTCTTCTTGTTCCTGTAGGGTCGCCCTCAAGAACCATCTTCACCGGGTCGTCGTCCGATATTCTTATGACGTATCCAGCCAACGGCAAACGTCCTATTTTTGCGGTATGCGCGATGGATTGTTCTTCCAGCAGCTGATGCAACTCATGGTTCATTCGCCTGCGCCACGTTTCGTCTTCCATCTGCACGCCGCCATAGATGGTACGCAACACCTTTCGTTCGAAAACTTCAAGGGCGCGTTGGTCCTCCACGAGCATAGTGCAGGTCTCGTGGCCGTAGAGGACCACCGGTCTAATCAGCGTCTTGTAGATAATCAACTTCGTGCGGCGGCGAATTTTGTTCGACCGAAGCGTCCTCCGGATCCCAAAGTAGGTGCGATTTCACGCCAAGATTCGTCTCTGAATTTCATTGTCGGTGGTTACCAGTGAGCCCAAATACACGAATTCGTCGACCATCTTTATTTCGTTACCGTCAATCCGAACTCGGGATGGGAGGTCCACATTGTCGTCTCTAGAACCTCTTCCTCTCATGTATTTTGTCTTCGAAACGTTGATGGCAAATCCATTCCTGCTGGCTACAGCCTTCAGTCTGATGTACGTTTCCGACATCGCCTCAAAGTTCCGTGCCATTATGTCAATGTCGTCGGCGAAGCCAAGAAGCTGGACGGACTTCCTGAAGATCGTGCCACTCGTGTCTATCCCCGCTCTCTTTATTACACCTTCTAACGCGTCGTTGAACAGCACGCCCGATAGACCATCCGTAACCCTCTTCGAGATTCAAAGGGACTCGAGAGTGTCCCTGATACTCGGACAACGCACATCATCCGATCCATCGTCGCTTTGACTAATCGTGTTAGCTTATCCGGAAAACCGTTCTCGTGCATTATCTGCCATAGCTGATCTCGATCGATTGTGTCATATGCCGATTTGAAATCGATGAACAAATGATGTGTGGGCACGTTGTATTCGCGGCACTTCTGCAGAAGTAGTGTGATCGCGCGGTTGTTGCAGCAATCCAACTTGTCACCCTTTTTGTAGACTCCTCCGGAAGAGTCTCCTCCTCCCAAATGTTGGCGATTACCCAGTGCAGCGCTCTAGTCAGTGTTTCACCACCGTATTTTAATAACTCGCTGGGTAGTTGATATACACCGGCAGCATTGTTGTTTTTCGGCCGGCCGATCTCCTACTTGACTTCTTGGAGATCAGGGGCCGGCAGACTGTCGTCGACATGAAATCAAAACGTAAATCTCAACTTATTGAGCTTCAACCAGTTGCAACATTTTAGTCGCTATCCGTGGTTGTCTATTGTCGCGTCGTTTTCAAAGTTACATGGACAGTTTTATTGGTTTTCTGCCAGAGCTCAGATCTCGCCATTGCACGTGGAGACCTATTTATGGCAGCTGTTTCTTCACCAACTGTGTCTTCAAGATTTTCTATCTCGCTACTGCATACTTCCATATCATCATCGTGGTTGCCTCCTTTCATGATAGCGACCAGATGTTTTCCTTGTGTTTTTGCCCTTACGGGTGTAAAGAGTGTATTTCTTCACTAATGATACTGGCTGTTGATTTTGAGGTACTTGACGCAGCTTTGGAAGTTGTCAATATTACCTGTACAGCTGCCACAAATTTGTCAACCGTTTGTGGTTCAGATGGAGACTGTGGGTTGGGATTTGTTTCCTTAACTGCGCTTTCCTTAGCAGTTTCTGAGCAGGGTAATCCGTAAAATGCCTTCTTTTCTCAGAGCTGGCTCGTATTAGCTTGTTCTTGTTATGTGTAAAAAATTCTCTGTGTACCACAAAAAGAACATTTGAAATACTGGAGAGTAGTTTCCAAAAAGGGCTCTTTGAAATTGTTTGCATTACTCCCAAATGTGCAAGTAAGTGGCAACTGATCTTGTAGCCGTATGTCCACGTCCACGTCAGATTTACTACTAAAATTTTAATTCCTTCCAAAAGTTTTTGTTGTATTATTTATCTTAATATAATTGACACGATTTTTTTTGTTCTGGCGTTTGCGTTATTATTTTTTCCAAGTTATGAGTTTTTGGATTTGTGAAGTTTATAAAATTGAACATTTTTCAATCACTAATAACTCGGAAACTGGATGTATGGAAGAGAATATTACATAAAAAAGTTGCGTTTTCGCAACTCCACTCGGCAAGAATGAAAGGAGGGGGAGTAAGGATTTCAGCGTGAAAAAACAATTCCTTTTTTTCTTCTGACCAGGCGCACGATATAAAAGTAACTGTTTTGTTGTTCACTTCGCGCTGGCTCGGGCAGAAACTGAAAGCACACCGAGTATAGTAACCGTTGACTTTGGTGGTTGGGAATAGTAATCTTATTCAACATTTTCTCATCAATTTGTTTAAAATAAACGAAATACAAATTTATTATAAGTCGCTGAAATATATGCTTTTTATAAATTTATTTTTGAAACATTGGCGGGGGGGGGGGGGGGGTAGTACTGAGTAAGAATGGCCGTAAGATGCCGAATGTGGTATTTTTACAAGGGTCAGTGCCACACCTCGAACCGTACTTAGAAGCGGTTGCAGGAACATCTGTCGTTCTGGACGAAGTATTTGTATCCACAATCCAGCCCCGATCTTAATCCATTGCATTATTAAGGGGGGTATCTTGTGTAAAGTGCTCAAACCGAAGGTTATTTTGGTTTACGATTTTGAAGGCAAGGAAATAATAGATTTTTTTGTAATATTGCAATTTATTTATACATTCATTATGTACGTTAAAAAAATATTTTTAGTTACACAGAACCACACATACGAGCGTTCCAAGAGTAGACGTCCAACCATTTCCACGTCGAGGAGCGCCGCGGCGAACACGATAACTCTCGATAAAATTGTCTGATGCGGGAAAATCAATAAATTTTGTAAAGCAAGTCTAAGCTTTACAAAATTTATTGAATATCCCGCATCAGACAATTTTATCGAGAGCTATCGTGTTCGCGGCGGCGCTCCTCGACGTGGAAATGGTTGGACGTCTGCTCTTGGAACGCTCGTAGTTGGTCGATGAGCCACGAAAAAAAAGAAAATAGTTCGAGTTTCGGAAAATGGCTTCATGAAAACCGAAAATCTCTTATTTTACTGTAAAATTCGTTTGCTTCTCTTCAAAACAATAGGGAGAACATTTTTTTATTCAGTTTTCTGTGGTTCATCGACAGGCTACACATACTGTACATTCTCATAAAAACCTGTTTTAATCCACCTAGCGGTGCAATTGTGCCTTTCTCATTTCTCTAAACTATAGCACGGAGGCTTTTTATGTTCAACATAGTTGTGGAAATGTCCATTACATTCTTAGTACACTTTGCATTTATACACAATAGCTTGCCAGCCACGAACTTGATGAGCTACGTGTCGACGGTGAAACACTTGAAACAAAAAATATCGTGCTTCATTAGCCTAATCAGTATTAGATCAATGTTATCTGCTTGCTAACTTATTTTGTCATGCGGGGGTGGGTATGTGAGGTGGGCGAAAGTTCCATGAACGAACGACTCCCCAGCTTAAATTGGTTTGCTTTGTGATATAGTGATGGTTTAAAGATGATGGGGTTGATGGGGAGGGGTATGAGGGCTGAGGGGTGATTTAAGGAGATTTTTAAGAGAGGGGAGTGAACGGTTGGGGGGGGGGGTGTAACCACTCTCCTTAAACCATCAACTACGCCCCTGTTAAAATCCAGAAACCTTTTCAGAGTCAAAAAAAAATTTGGCCGGGATTAGGTTGACGTTTTTCAGAGTGATTGCATAACCTTTCTATATGAGAAAGGCAAAAATGTGCCAAAATCCAAAAAAGTGAATAGTCGTCAAATTTTTTTTTCGAGTTTGCATCAAAGCTCGACGTTTCATGCACCTTGAAGACATTTAGCATCAAAAATAAAAATTCTATTTTTAATTTTTCCTATAGATTAGATGAGAAATTTCTGTGTGGCCGCACTCTTAAACCCGTAATTCCGGAACCAGAATTCCGATCGATCCAAAATTCAATAGCAGCCGATGGGAAGGTTGCACCTTTCATTTAAGACTAAGTTTGGGCAAATCGGTCCAGCCATCTCTGAGAAAAATGAGTGACATTATTTGACACATACGCACATACATACACACACATACACACATACACACACACATACACACATACAGACTTTTTCCGGTCTCGACGAACTGAGTCGAATGGGATATGACACTCGGCCCTCCGGGCCGGGATTAGGTTGACGTTTTTCAGAGTGATTGCATAACCTTTCTATATGAGAAAGGCAAAAACAATCAAATCAATTCGTTGATTAGTTTTTGAGTTACCGTGTTCGCCATTTTGAAAAACGCGGTTTATAGAAAAACGCTATTAAAGAGTGTTCCACATAAAATTGTATCGCGGACAAAACGCTGTAGAAAATGATCCATTGGGTATTTTTTCTTAAAAATTTGAGTAGAAGTAGTTTAAAGTGTATTGTTTACACTGTATTTTTATAGTCTTAGAAATTCAGCGTGGCCAACGAGATTGCGGGAGACTATTCTAGACGTTCAATACTAAATATTAAGCGGATAAAAAAGAAGTGGAAGTTTTTTGCCCACTACACCAGACGCCCCGTTGAGATTTCAGTGTAGCACGTCAGGAGGCCCAAGATATATTCTAAACGCCACTCATGTACAGCAAACAGAAAAACATTGACCTGTACATGGAGAGGTATGGACCCGTTAAGGCCGAAACGCGGCAAAAGAAGTCCAAAACTATGCTAACCATTGGTTAGTATAGTTTTGGACTTCAAAAATATATCCTTTTTAAATAAATAAAAAAGCTAAATATTTTTGAAATTCTTTTAATTTATGCATACGCATTTTTTGTATTTCTCGCGTCTAAAGAGATTGTTTTGTTACTCAAGTAAACTAGTCCGATAGGGCATTCATTTGGTAGATGAGAGAAACCTACGATCACATCCTTTGGCCTACTTCTGTTAGGTATGTTTGGCTAATTGCCTGAAACCGCAGGAATGCGAAATCTTCTGCTACTTATCCGCTGATTCAACAACCGAAACGATAATCACCCAACAAACACGACTTTTAGTTGTGTGATATTCTAGCACTATATACATGGGAAAGGAGACAACTAAGTTACGTCAGTACCCGTTTACATACTTTCCTGCTGAGCGACGACATGTGACTAAAAATACTTAGTGCTATTTTTATGTGAGCCGATTTTCAGACTCTACCGCTGAGAAATTGAATTATGAAACAATATTTTCTTTAGTAGGTAAATCACCTCCAAGGGGAGGTTGCACTATGCATCGATCCACTGTTCCGTAAAAAAACAGTCCGAAGCCCCTCCAAAAGGGTTTCCATAACAAATTAGCGTCCACAGTGGACAATTGATTGGAAAATAATTAAATTATGACTTGTCGACAGGAGCAGTGAGCATTCAAAAGAGGGAAAGTGCATCGTCCTACCACTCCTTTTCCTCGAACGCAGAACATGACCGATCACTGCATCGATTGCTGTCGATGGCTATTTGTCAGTAAGAGTAGAGCCGGCCGAAGGGCGATGACTGTTCGGCCGGAAATCTAACTGACCATGCCGCCGCAACCGAGAAAAAACTATCCCAGTTGATAGAGCCGAATCCGAGTCTTCGAAGAACACGAGCTGGAGTAGAGTGCGTGCGGTTTGGTCCCCACCGGTAGATGGTGCAGCGCAGATCGGATTTCTCGTTCCGTAATTTGACAGCCAATTTATTACTGATCTGCATTTGATTAGTGTTTAAAAGGTTCAAATTGCCGTCATTTACACGCGCATGCGGTGATAGCGCAAGCGAGTGGACTCCAAATGGTTGGCCGACACCGCGCCATCGTCACTACAATCAGCTTACGTTGCGCGGAGTGTAGATACCAGATCTCCGGGGTCCGGTAATCCGCGGTCGCCCGTTTGCGTGTGATCGCTTAGGTGCTGAAATAAGGAGTAATGGACTGTCGTTCCCTCTGCTGTCCAGTCGTTTGGATTACTGCTGTGCTTGTACGAAGAAAGGGCCGCCAATGTGACCACAAACCGTGCCACTATTTTTTTTATTTGTCTGCAGTCGCGGGTCTTCGACTTACCTCCCACGAGCTTTGGACTTCCGGAGTTGCGTGCTCTAGGAGATGATCAGTGAGTGAAGCATTATTGCTTTTACGATGCTTAAGGGAGGGGCGGGGGGCGTTCTACAAAAAGCTTCGTCACCGAATCGTTTGAAATGATATACTATAATGTACAAAAGTTTTCATCAATTCGCTTCACGCAAAGTTCTAAAAAAATTCACAAAATAGTGTGTTTTTTCACTCTGAAACCCTTATCCCCCCTTAAATATATCTTCATATGCTTCGGTAGAGTCCAGTAATTTTTTTGACATTTAAGGTTGGGCACATTTTGATTGTGGTAAAAAAGGTTTTTTTCCAGGCTGTCATTCTTACTTGTTGAAATTCAAACGAACAATATGAACACATTTTGATATAGAACGTTATATCTTCTGGTTGTGTGGAAGGCACAAATGCGCCGTTTTGTTTGTCAAAATTCCGTTGTCTTTCATCGTGTACTTCCAGTCGTAAATCGTAGCCCAAAAATTGCTAATACATCACGTTGCAGTTTTTTCGACAATAAATTACGTGGTACATCGCGCAGGTACCAACTTGTGATTATTTTTGTTATTGTTTGGGGCACATTCGTCAATTATAGAAGTTAGTCATCGTGGGCTTATCATTGGCACTGCAAGTGCGTAGAACATAAACTGGCACTTTGTCGTTACCGGGTGACATCCAGTCGTTCACGCAGCGTATATTTGCTGTTATCAAAGCAACAACCATATGCTACAATCCGTTATATTCACTCATGCTTTTTCCACTAGCAGAGCTGCATATTTTTATCTGCTTCATGTTATTACTTCTATACATCGGTATCGGTGTAAAAACAGCTTTACAGTCTCTGAGCACTAATAGGCTCTATGGGGGATTGGTACATGATATAGTGTTCGTACATAATAATGAAGACCTCTCCGGCAACCCTAGTCCGATTTGAATTGCACTGAGCATAACAATGAGCATTCTATCAATTCTTCCGATCTCTCACCTTTCCCGGTTCATTTTTCCCTTTTTCAATTTTCAGTGCCTCACGCCTCGTTTCGTTGGGGTGGAATGTTCGTCTTCCTCTTCAAGTGATTCAGTTCCACTATAATGCTGTTAATGTTAGACAGGTTCATGCCTATGTTGGTATACCGTATCGTTAAATTCGTACTGTAGTTCAGAAAATTTCAAATTAGGGCCCATTTCCTAGCACACAAATTTGCATAAGGTACAGCACCTTTTGCCTACCACCTACCCAATTGTTATCTACCTTTTTTGCTGTTTCGTGTGACTGCGACGTTTATCTGCGTTTCTGTTCGGGTGTGTTTGTTTCGGCTAGGGATTTTTTTCTCTCTTCGTAATGTGTTTTCGCTTAGCACGTTCGATTAGCAGCATGCCACAACAGAATCGTTGCTGTGGAACGGTGTGAACAAGGGAACAACGAAGGCTACACTTTTGTCACTCAGGTATCAGCTAAACTAAGGAATCATAGGTCGTCCACTGCTAGAAATATATTTTCAAAGGCAAATATTCTATCGTTTGTATATTAATGATTTTGTTTTGGAATTGATGACACTATTCCGCCCTCGGCATGATACAGTACCTTGATGTGGTCCAGGGGCTTTTCCACCAAAGTAATATTGCAGTGATTATATCACAGAAACTTGGGATACGATTATTTTCTTTTTAGTTAAACTACTTTGTGATCAATTTTAGTACTTAACTTGGCGACAGTAGTACTTTAGTACTTTTAGTACTTAACATTCAAACACCCTGGTAATTAAATGAACATTTGCACCTAAAAATTTACTAACGCGGTCTCAAGCATCAATTCATGAATCGGTCAATCATGAATCGGACACGTCCGGAAGTCTCTACCCTTGATCCTAGCAGCCCAAACTCATGCCTTCAGTTGGACCAATAGAAATAAAAACTAGACAAGACGTCTACGCGCGATCATTGCAGAACACGCGAACATGCGAATGGCCACACGCTTATAAAAATAATATATCCACGCGAAGTTATATACACACTAGCACACGCGACATACAAACGATCGAGTCCTTTGCGATCATCCACGCTCAACCACACCCACGATCTCGCAAACAGGATAACACCCCGGTGACTAAGTAAACGGTTTAACACTTATAAATTCACAAACGCGGTCTCAAGAGTGAACCTCCAAATGTGTTCGTGTGATCATGAATCGGTTTCGTCCGGAAACCCCTAGTAGAACAAGTCCAATGCCTTCAGGTGGACCAAACGAATAGATGATGTTCATATCCACTAAACTACACCTTCCATGACGACATACAAATCGAATATATACACGCGACAAACAAACATACAAATGCTTGAGACGTTCGCGATCATCCCCGCAACCTACACCCGCGCTCTCGCAGGCATGATAACATCCCGGTGATAATATGAACGTCTTAGCACTTATAAACATTCAAACGCGGTCTCAGGCGTGAACCTACAGTCCCCCGCACTCGTGCGATCGTGAATTGGTCACGTCCGGAAGTCTATCCTCGATTCCAGAAGTCTAGGTCCATGCATTCAATTGAATTAATTAAAAAGAAAGCTCTCATATCCGCTGGACAACACGGTCCATGGTGACATGCCCGGGAACTCTAGTGATATAGAGTAACTCACTTCCTATCAGAATGTGATCCGTACACCGAAAGCTAAATATCAGAATGACAGTCCGCGTGGCCATCCTAGAACACACGCGAATATGTGTATGGCCACAGGGTTACGAAATCGAATTTATTCACGCGAAGTCACATACACGCGAGCACATGACTGCTTAAGCTCTTCGCGATCATCTACGCACACCTACGTTCGCGATCGCGCTAACTTTATAATACTACGCTAACAATGTGAACGTTTTAGTACTTACGAAGTTACAAACGCGGTCTCAAACGCGAACCCGCAAACGCGCGCGATCATGAATCGGTCACGTCCGGAAATCTTCACCCTCCATTCTAGCAACTTAGGTCCACACATACAGTTATACTAATCAAAAAATGAAGCTCATATCCACTAGACAACACGTTCCATAGCGACATGACTAGGAACTCTAGTGATGTGGAAGAACCCACATTCTTCTAGAATCGGAGCCGCACACGAAAAATTATGTATCAGATTCGCATTAATATAGAATGTATACATGCGAAGCTACATACACTTTAGTACACGCGACATACTAACGCACACGCGATCGAACACGTTCACGTACAAATGCTCGAGCTCGTCGCGATGATACACGCGATCGCGAGTCCAATACAATAAATATCACATTCAGAATCACGACCCGCTACAATTGGCCTAAAGCAGTGTTTTAGTGGGCGCCATTGCCTGTCTCGTCTGAAATCGTAGTGTGTGATTCTGACTGGAAGCGCTTCCGAGAACCTAACCCTACAGCTTCAGTAGGACAACTCTCGCTAATAAATATACCAATTATTCAAACATGCTGATATCGGTAAATGTATAAAACACGATAAACTATAGTAGGTTGGACATATCGCGAGGATGGCAGAAGAGAGATCAACCAAAGAGCCTGGATGAGGTCGTCGACTTAAGCGCGGATCGCGCATCCCCTGGTTGTGTGTAATCGAGAAAGACAGGAGAATGGCGGTCTAAGATCGAGTATCCTGAAAATCTAAAATACTTGCTAACATGATTTGGAGTACACCTATTGTTCGGCTACAATTGTGATAATTATAGTATTTTTGCAATGCCAAAAAGCCCATCCAAATGATTTTGATCAAGATTACATTATTAAATGTACAAACTGCGCACAATAGAAAATTCTGCGCTGAACCGCGGAAAAAAAACATATGTCTTATTAAAAACCAACGCTCATACCGTCATTGCATATTTCTGTCATATCACAGACTGCTGTCCAGTCAGTGTCGAATTTCAACCGTCTGAAAGTCGGGTTTAGTGCTGTTTAAACGAGCAGGACGATTTCTGACGTCGCAGGAGTTACTGAACGTGCACGACATTGTGGAAGAATATAAGCGGATTTTTTCCTTAAAATAGTGAATGTGCCATGAATTCTAGAACAATTACGTTTTTACGCTACGACAACAGAACCTGAACAAAAATCATGTGTTTTAAAATCATGTTATTTTTTTTTTGCAGTAGCTTATATATAACGCTTTTATTAGTGGAGATATTTGTTATTGTTTTGTGACGATTTCCGTCATATCGATTTTCTGTAGTTCACAACTTTATTTACATAATTCATAAAACAAAAAGTTAACTCGTCATTTTAGTCATAGATTTAGGAACATCATTCTGAGTCTGATTATGTGATGTGAACTGATTCATGATTTATTACATGTTGAACATGATGTAGTTTTCGTGGTTGTGAATTACTTCCTTCACAATATCAAATCATTTTATCGTGAACCATTTCACGAAACTCGGAATATTATTCCTGAATCCTTACAATCATCGTGAACTAGTTCATGATTTCCAAAATTCATGCTAAGTCACGATTCATTATCCGTGCTCGTAAAGTAGTTCACAAAATCTTGAAATAATTTTCATGCATTCGTGAACTAGTTCATGATTTCAAGTAAAATAGCCACGACTAAGCATTCGTGCTCGTGAAATAGTTCGCAAAATCGAAAATCGATCTGATTCACGATTTCTAGCGAATTAGTCATTCTGGCCATTCGTGCCCGTAAAATAGTTAACAAAATCATGAGATCTTATTCATGGATAGGTGAACTGGTTCATGATTTCTTGTATAATAGTCACGCCTAATCATGTCTGCCCGTGAAATAGTTCACAAAATCATGAAATCTTATTCGTGAATTGATTCATGATTCCTAGTATAATGTTCACGAGTGACCATTCGGGCTCGTGGGATAGTTTGGAAAATCATTAAATGTGATTCACGATCTATTTTGAGGTCATGCAATTTACACGTGAACTATTTCACAAAATTTGGGCTTTTTTATGAATCGTCATATAGTTTTGTCCAACTTCTAGCGACTAGTTATAGGTGTGAACTGCAAATATAAGAAAACTATTAGGAATTCTAATTGTTCAGGTTCAATGTGATGTCCGGATAGAAAACGAAAAGTGTGCTGACCACCAAAATTGTTACAAATGTTCGGAAATCAAGAACATAAATCGCGTTAGTCTGGTAGAAAAATCCGATAGTAAACTCATGAATAAAATATCACGATAACGTATTGACAAACTACGAAAATTGCGATGAAGCTCAAGAAATCATGAACATCGTTTAAATATCGGTTTTTTTTCTCGATCAGAAACATATAACAAAAACATTTCAAAACTGTACCTGGCGTTGTTGCTTGTTATAATTTGCTGTTATTTTAACTACTAACGAGACCATATTTATAACACAGCTTACTAAAAAAATTGCATTCTGTTATAATCTTGTAATTGCGTTCTGATTGGATTAGTTGATATGCTTTATATAATCCATTGTATCCTCAAATTCAGAACAAGAATCACAACAAAAACTTAACATGTTCAGAGAACCACCATGGTAACCCAACCAAACATTGCAATGTAAATGTATATTTTTGGGGTGAGCTAGTTTTTTGAAAACATAAATAGTTTCATGAATTTCAGGATTTTCGTATGTCGTTCAGTTCAAGAAATTGTGATAATTTGTTCACGAATTTAAGTTAATACGCAATGGAGGAGTAAGATAAGGATTGTTAGCTTTATTTATTGATTTAGAAAAAAATAAAGATTTAATTGAAACTTCAATGTTTTCCCGCTAGAAGACCAAATGCTAGTTTTCGACCAGCACACCGCGATAGTTTACAAGGGTCACATTTACTAAGCCGCCTATAAAAGCGGTGTGTATCGTGCATAATAATAACAATAATAATAAACAACAGCAACAGGAGTAGGTAAAAAGATAGCCGGACCCGGAGCCGTAACAGCTGAAGTTGAGCCAGGCAGCATATTTTTTCTACGTTTGCATGGTTTCTGTGTGTTGCTTTGCGGCTTTGGAAACAAGTAGGGTTGCTCATGTTGTTCGTGCGTCTGGTTTGAATATTGTTTACAGTTTGTATTCGGATCACTTCATTTTTTATTTTTTCAAATAAAATTCCTTTAAAAAAATGTTGCAGTGTGCAGGGAAAAATTATCGACACGTACTTGTTTTAAAAACGTTTTTATTTCTAGTTTTTTAAGTTTATAAAATCGAACATTTTTCAGTCAATGATAAATCGAAAACTATTCCATGCATGATTTTTTTTAAATTTTAATTGTTGTCTTCTCAAATGAGCTCATTGAAAACAAAAATATATAAATTAGTTATGGAATTTGCGTTTCGATTTCGTCTAATAAGAATCCGACAGTAAGTTAGTGACAGGAACAAAGCTAGTGCCGGATTGACGCTAGCTCCAAAAAATAGAGACTCAATTTGTGTTCTTGAGCAAAGCCCTAGTTAAGCGTGATGTCCCGCAAGAAAAAAGGGCATTAATGCTGACGAGAACTAATGAAATCGAAACATTTGGTTTGGCCTAGTAAGTCAATGAAAGATGCACTATACTATATTTCTCTTTAGTGTAGAACAATTTAGGTGAAAACTATTTTTCTCCATTAAGGAGAAAATTGTTTAAAACCATCTTTGCGCGTGAAGACTCCTGTCACTAAGTTATTGTCGGATTCTGATGAGACGAAGTTGAAACGCAATTTCCATAACTAATTTAGTTATAGGTTTTGTGTTCTTTACGCGCAAATATGGGTTTAAACAATTTTCACCTTAATGGGGAAAAATAGTTTCTATTATAATTGTTCTTCACTAAGGAGAAATATAGCATAGTGAAATTGTATATATTTTTGTTGTCATTTAAAATATGTACACAGCAATTGTTATTAACAACTTTCTTTTATGCAATATTAATTCCCAAAAGGAAAATTGGATCAAACCAATTTGCGCATAAAGGACACAAGACCTAACTTAAATTCAGTTTGATTTTTGTGTTTCGAGTTCGTCTCGTCAGTAACTAGCACCAACTGGGTGTCTAGTTAGACGATGTATCTAAACTAGTACCTAAATTAGCACTAGTTTTCTTTTAACGGGGGCCATTTTTGTAAATATTTGGATTCATATTGTGAAGATTGTGTATACTTTTTTAAGTCGATTTCGGAATATCTTACCCCCTGTAAGCACCCCTACTGACCTAATCGTTTTAATCGACTTTATACGCCTTCCATTCACATCAACACGCACTTATACTCCCGCTATGATGGTGTTGGTACGGGCATTCCGACTCGCTCGAAACACCTCCGGTAGTGGCTCGGCTGTGAGGTGCACTTTAGTTCGCGTTTGTATATCGGTCGGACGGTTCGTGGAGTAGCAAGTACTAGCAGTAGTTTGGATGCGCATGGGATCCTCGCGTACGTGTACGATGTTACGGTTTGAGAAAGAAAAAGTAGTTCGCGAATCTGTCGAGACGGGAGTCACTCGACCTCTTCGTTGAAACAAGTTTGCTGCTTTTTTGCTGTTCAATTTGTGCGCGAATTTCAGCGATTGAAGGGTGCCCGTTTGGGCGATTTCACGCCGTTTTGTAGTAATCCACTAAGAGCATCTCGTTGCCGACTCGAGAGACCCATGGGGTTGGTGTTAAAATCGCGCTTGCTATTGGAGTAAATTAGATGAATGGTGCTACCCTTCAATGAACGGAGTGGTGTGTGGATTAAGTCACCACGACTGGTGAAGTGAATGCAAGTGTATCGTCGTCTTTGGAGGTTGCTTGACCGTAAAGTGACGAGAAGAAGCGCCATCGAAGTTCAGTTGAAAGTGAGAAAAGTAGGTCTTGTGACGATTTGTAACCGGCGGACGCGCAGTCAGCTGGAACTTCGTGGAAGTCTTTTTTTTTCTTCAAGCTGGTGATTCACGGCTTCTGCGTGAAGAGGTCATACCGAGATTAATCATTACTGCCCTTGTCGCGTTTCGGCTGATCTTGGCTGTTTGTGTTAGTTAGAAGAACTTGACCGATGGAATTCCGCTGTTCGTTCATGCAAGAGTGACGTGTCTCAATTATCAAGTTCTGGTGTCGATTTACTTAAGACAAGTGGCTAGAATCAAGTGTTATCAAGATATTTGCACGATTGTTTGTTTGTGCGGCGAAGATTTTTTCAAGTGGTTTCGTGTGTCGTGTTTTTGTGTTTGTCTATTGACAAAGATGGATTACTCCTTTGCAGGAGAATAGTCAGTGAGAACAATGTTAACTACAAGGAAACCCGGACCACCGGTCCCTCCAAGGCCAAGTGCTGCTGCAGTGGCTACTGCCTTAGCCAAACATCGTGAAAATTCTCCTAACTTGGTGGGAGTTCATACACTGAAACCTCCTCATCCAGGACGCACTATCGTTTATAAATCGCCTGCATTCGAAAATGACAAAACTTCACAGCAAATCGTATCGAACGGAAATTACACTACTAATACCGATGTAAATCATATGTCTGGCAACGGAACGGAACGTTCTTTCCAGAAGTCCGAAATTTACGTCGGCTTATCAAACGGCTACAATGTACCACGTCCCATCCACCCTGCCGATAGCTTCGCTAATCGCTGCAATAATAACATTAATTCCAACATGGAAAACAGTAAATTAACGTACACATCAACATGCAGTATAATTGAGATAAACTCTTCCTCGTCGGCATCGACATCGTCATCGTCCTCCCCAATGTCAACGCTGCATAAGTCGGACTCCAAACCATGTCTTGCCGGCGTATGTAATGATCACAATCATCATCTTAATTCTGCCGACGAGGATGATACCGTCGTTAGCCAAAAACTTAATGCCTTCAGCCATCGGCTCATGGGTCCGTTAGAAGAGACTACAATTAAGCGCAATTCGTCGGACGTGATTGTGATCAATTCGACGTCCTCGGAGCATGACAGTGGCACCGAGCAGTATTCGGCGGACACCAACAGCATCGCAAGCAGTAATTCGCTTGAACGGGAAAATAATTTTAAAAACCTTGGAACCCGCAAGGCACACATGACCGAAATCATCATCGGGCATGGAGCCAATAGTCTCTCCACCAACAACAACACCACCAAGGTTGTAACCAATGGAAATGCCACCATAATTGAAGCTCGCAATGATGCCCTCCTCAACTGCAGATCCTCCTCTGATTCAACTAATCATGTGATACGAAGTTCGTCAATTTGTCTACCCTACCGTCCTGAGCCGGAAGGTGGCGAACATGTGACACCCTTGAACGATCAGAATCGGGGTGTTAAACTTATCAAACGTCATGTAATCGATCCCAAAACAATCGATTCAAAACTAAGTGAGAAAAAAGTTGCATTTCACGAACAGCTCATCTCGGAACTAACCGCAATGAGAGTTGCTCACGAAAACACAATCGACACTGTTTCCAGACGTCAACGATATCCACCGGAAACTCGATCATCAACGGATGTTTCTCCGAATGGAACTGCCACCCGGTTGGCCAGAATTCGAACTTCCGATTGGATCGAGGTAGGAGACAATGGGAAAGAGGTGGTTCTCTCCAGTTGCCAAATAAGTTTGGAAGATTCCGGAATGGAGGACGAGGAGAAACTAGACGATGCGTCTTCTGGCGTGGGGGATTCCTGGGATAGCGTGAAGGATGCTGAGGAACGGTAAGTCACGTTTTTCGCATTGCTAACGTTTAGCGCTGGGGAATGTGTGCGAGCATTGTTCTCGGCTTTTCTCATCGAGGCAGGAATAGGTTGAAGGTCGACTTGTTGCTCAACCAGCCGGTGACTATCACTGGTTGGTGTCTACATTAGCCTGTTCAGATAGAATAGCTATCGGCGTGATTCATGCCAAACTAGGATCGCTCAATGATTTATAGGTCGTTATTTGCCGTCGATTGTCGGAGAATGATTGGTTATGACAAACTGTTGCCATGAATGTTTGGCATTGTGTTGGGAAACGTTATTTACACCAGAACCATTTATGCACCGTATAGTACCATATTTCACTGCCAAGCAACCTCGAGAACATCCTACGTCGAAATGCAAATTTAATCGATCGGTCAATCAACGATTTTGCGTTGTTTGCCAAGTACATTCTACCACTTGGTCAGTGCAAATTTTCGCTTCATGATTAATTCCAATACAGCTCCCCGAGTGGCGGAAAGTGTATTGCACAAACATTACACTTGAATTCTGACCCTAACACTAGCTAGCGATTTTTGTACGTATACTGTTTTGCTATCGTGACCAAGCCTCATAGTGCGATATCATCGCAAATGTAACCACCACCGCCCACTGGTTTAACTGTCGAGCATGTTTTAGTTCTGATTTAGAGTGTACATACAAGTACATACCTGTAGTTAGAACCTTGCTGGGAACGCCGCGTGTTCGGCCGAACGGTAGTCCACTCACCTGGGAGCGGCAGTGGTTTGAAAAATCCACTAACGGCATAAAGAATGCAGCCGTAGCAGATGAATAGTGAAACAAACTAGAAACAAACTATTCATACATTACTAGTTCCAGCTGTAGGCACTTGATTATAGTCTGTCGTACTGTTCAATGTCGAATCGAGCGCACTATCGGAAAGTTCTATTGTTGTTCGGTTCGACATGCGCTGTCCGGTGTGTGAATTACGGTTTGTTATCTGGCGGTGTTTTTTTTTGTTGCTGGAAATGAATTTCAGTTTTTGTCACAACAAAACTGGGTTTCATTAGTCTGGAGGTTTTGAAACTTCTGACGAATGTTGAGTTTTGTCACGTGGTGAAATTTTGTTCGTAGAAAAAGGAGGTGTTGCCTTCGCTCAACTCTTAACTTTTAACTCTTTCCTAGACAAAAATATTTTTAAAGCTTGAGTTTTTTTCTTTTTTATTAAGGTTTATTTGACACGGCTCAATGCGTTAGCACAACTGAGCCGTGGATATTTTAAGTATCTGCCAGATCTTGTTGACTGATTTATTTCGTAAAATTATAAAGTTCGTGGAAATCGACTACTGACACACTATTATGCGCTGTTAGGCTCTCTGCAAAATAAACTCAAATATCGCTTCGACAAAATTCCTATCAAAGTTGGATTGATATGCAGTCTTTGACAAAGTTGTAGACAATGAATGTATTTATTTTATTTCTGCTTTCTATGATTTTTTATGATGCATGCAGTGCCATCTAGCGCCGGTGAAAATACAAGCCATGTAAATTTCCATGTACATCATCGAACAACAACTTCGATCACGTTGATCCGGTAGCTAGACTAGTCCGATTAGGTTCAAATTTTGAGCAAAAACTCCCTTGAAAAGTTAATGTTTGCGCTTTCTATGCGGTCAAAGGTTAGAATAAAAGTTTAATAGCCGACTGATAGGTGGCCCGATTGGGGTATTTTTTGTTCTTCTTTTGTACATTCGTATCGTCGATTTTTCCTAAATTTTTATCTACTTCCTAAATCATTTCCTAAATCTTGATTTCATCTTCTTTTTCTTGATCTTCTTGAGTTCATACTACATCATGACCCAATAGATTTCGATTGAACGAAGTTCAGAACAGGTCTATGGATTTATGTAGGTACATGGGGCCAAAATGCACCGAATTAGCCTCATATTATTGCAGCACGCTCATGGGATAGCAACAATAAGCCAAATCCGGCTAAAATAGTGGTTTACGCTGCCTTAAAAATAGAAAAGAACGTTTTTGAAGGGAATTGTAAACTTCACCATTGCAAGGAATGTTTTGCTACGTTTTTCATAGATTGCCTGCCAAATAAGATATGTCGAAGTGAATTCCGAAGTTTTCTTCCTTTATAAAAACGATCATCCACTCCAAACTTATCATTTCAGCCGGCTCCCGAGATGCGGAGTCATGTTTTATGGGAAGAATTGAGATAAATCAGGTTCACACTTTCGTGCGTCATTCTAACTATCTCTTATGTAAAAACATCCAGGGTATCTAATTGATACCCTGGATGTTTTTACATAAGAGATACTATATTTGATCAATCTCCTTTTTGGATATAGAACAGGATTTCACTGCAAACTTGGTTTACTGGGAGAATTGGGGTGAAACGGTTTCGTTCGCTTCATGCGGTTATTATTGATATGTAGAATCGCTTCCTTAGGCAATTTTACATACGATATACTAACTTTGGTCATTAACATTCAGCTTTCTTCCAGTTTAAATAGTCCGTCCTGAAAATAAACTCAAACGAAAAGAGAAATGATAGTTTATGTTTCTTAGAATACTTCAAAGTTAAGCATTTTGATAGAACACCTTAATGTTAGTCTATTGACTTAATGACAAATTCGAGAATATCTGAAGGTTTGGATCCCGCTGCTTTGAATGTATGAATTTGCTAGATGCTTGTAATTTTTCAGTTTTTCGACTTGAAAGATTTCTGTTTTGGTTTTCAAAATTATCGAAATACTTTTGTGTACGTAAAGGCGGTTTAATATTAATAAGTTTTACACATAGTTGTGAAAATCCATGCTTTTTATCGTTACAAGTGAAGTGAGTTGAACGGATTGCTTGCTTGTTAATTTTTATATATAAGGGGGAACAGAGACGAACAAAAATTAAGCAACGGCTCTTCGAATCTCAGATTCCTTAGTTTAACATTGTTTGAGCAATAGTAGGAAAAGTTGTGCGAACTTAGTAGAATTACGATTAGGCGATTCCAGCAATTGTTGGTTGTTCTTTTTCAAAATCTAACGAAACATTGTGGAAGCGAAGATTTTTTTATTTCGTTCATTTGAAACTGCTTGTTGCTTTGGCTTACCTGAGCCG
Source organism: Topomyia yanbarensis (assembly GCF_030247195.1). Lineage (NCBI taxonomy): Eukaryota > Metazoa > Arthropoda > Insecta > Diptera > Culicidae > Topomyia > Topomyia yanbarensis. The sequence goes on from NC_080671.1 coordinate 13,737,880, forward strand.
TGGGTCGTTTTTATATTTACAATATACAATATGTAAAGATTAAAAAATTAGTCGGCGCTCATTGGCTCTTAAACACGCAATTTCTTAGTTCTCGGGAAGATCGATATTATCGGAGAATCCATTTGCTGTTTGTGAGATTAGTGCGCTTTCTCTCTAGCTGTCGTATTCGTCCATACTTTCATTACTACTGTTATATTGAGGCTCACGGTTTTTGATTTAGTAGAACTTGACACAGTGTTTGTTGAGTGGAAAATCGTTGTTTCTTGAATAACAGCTTCTGTATGGGTAGCCGTTTTTATTGCGGCTGATGATGTTGAATAGGGGAGGTTAGTACGATTGATCCCACTTTGTTTTTTCTCATAACTTTTCAATGAAATAAAAATTTCAATTGCAAAGTTTGCCAGCTTGTAGTCTCCATTCGTATTGTATAGAGCTATGAATAATGTTTAAATCCGAATACTATGTGCTGTCACAGTAATATAAACAGTCTTTAAAATCACACTCTTAGAAAAAATTAAAATTACATTTGACGTAAACAACGTAGCGACGTATTTTTCTAGGATTTTATATGTTCTGATATTTAAAATTAAATATTGTGACTCTTTTGATTTAAAACTCAGACTGAATGTAAAGCAGTAAAGTAGTAAAAGCCAAACAACTCACATCTTTACATGTAATTAAATGTGAAATTATGTGAATTGGGACGCTCCTGTTATGTGCATCTGGTAAGACATAAAGTTACAATTTTTTTAATGTGCATGTCAAAAAGAGGTTTTTGTAAAAACGTGTGATAACTTGATCCCTCGCCAACTAGGGCTAGAGAAACAAAGCACACTATGACTTATAGGCGCGAAAGTTCAGTTAATCACCTATCCTGACAAATAAATTAATAGGACTGTTTTTTTAGATGCACGACAAACATTAACCCCAGTAGAAAGTCATGACAAGTATTTGCGGTAAATCAGTGCTGTTTAACTTGCTTTTCCAATCTTCAATAATTTATACCATATTTGTTCACGAAAAAACCAGGTACGTTATGGAAATGATGTTTTTCTATTTCTATACATTTCAAAAGTGTTTAAGGAAACTAATGATAGGGATCAAGAATACCCAGTGTTACAGGGATCGACGATACATATTGCATGAGGTGAATGAAATTTAAAAAAAAAATTGTATGTGTTGTGAAACTTTTTAGTCGCAAAACGTGTTTTTCTAGACAAAAGCCCCTAGTAATCGTACTTGAAAATATTCGTGTATAATTAGTTCGACGATCTCATTCAACCATTTAAAATAGTGTAAAAAGATCTTCCAGATGGATTTAAACACATATTTTCTAAAATATTATATAACTTTTCCAAACTAAATGTAATACATCAGTTGGTTTTTTAAACATCATAAACGACCAACTTTTTTTATATTGTGATAACTTTATGCGTATAGATTATGAGATATGGCCAGGGAATCAAATATCCCCAAGGATCAAGTGTCTTCACTTTCCCCTAAGGTTTGTTAGATTTGATTGCGGTAGATGCATTTTCCTCAGTTGCTTCCCTTGAGGGCCCTCCATGGTGTTCCATCTGGCCACAGAACTGGCATGTAGGAATCTGCCACTTATAAGTGCATAGTGTTGTCTGCTCAATGATAGTGCCATGTGTTTGGAATGTGTCTTCGGCACGGTTTATTTGCGTATCCACTACAAATTTTCTCCTATGTGGAACGACAAAGTGAATTTGCAAACGTCTTCTTAATTAGCTGCTAAACCATGTAAGAGTATTTCCTTGCACAACATATGGCTCCAACACATCAATCAGTGTACGATGGTTGATTGTATCAATGGTTCGTTCAAGTTTTATTAAAAAATGCGAGAAAACCTAGGATTTTTTTTACTTATTTTTATATGGAAAATTAAAAAATTAACTTACCTTCGATAATAGGCGTAAGGGCGCATATTCTTGGGTGGTGCATAAGCATGGGGGATCCGAGCCAGTGCTGGTTCTTTGATCTTTGAATCTCATGACTCATAACACGATGCTACAAAATAAAAATAATTGAATGTACTTTTAAAGTGATATAGTGAAGGTTGTAGGTCTGGTCAAATACAACATATTGATCAATTTAATAAACCCTCAAAAGCTTGATTTATAGCAAGAAAACGATTTTTTGGAACTTTCGGCACTAAACAAATTTATACGCGGTCATTTTTTGACCGATTTTAAATTTTTTGAGTGTTTTGGAAAAAAAAGAAATGGCATTATGAAAATTCTCATTATTTTGCTTTTTTTCATTAAAAATAGGAAAATTGCTCAATATTTTTATTAAAAAGCGTCGTTGTTTAAAAAAATTAAGGACAACATTTAATTCCGTATCCAACGACCCATTTATGATCAAAATCGGTTGAAAAATGGTAGAGACTGGTGGTTGTTTTCATCTCTTAACTCACTCGAACTGTTGTTCTGGTTCGTGAAGATGGCGAGTAACATTCGTCTGTAACGAATCGGATTCGCTGTTTTCAGAAACAGGGACGACAATCTCTTATGGATGGAACCTCTTTCTTAGTGTTTGAAGAAACCAATCCACGCGAGCAACATCAGCAAACACCTACAAGTAGTTTAGATGCATGTAATATCTATTTCTTTCCGTTGCTAATATGTTTTAATTTACTCAATAGTGTAGGAAATCTCTATATTCTTCCACTTTTTACATTTACTCTGCCCTAACATTATCCGTGCAAACTAAAAACTATCTTTTTTGTGTCCTACCTCACTCTATCTCTGTTAGACTTATTTTTCTTTTATTACTATATCTTAAATCACTCACTAGTACAATAAATTGCATGTTCTCTCATATACACTCACAATCTCTCCCATTCGAAACGTACAAACGCTCGTGACCTTCGCGATAACACAAAGCTGGTCACAAACGCGAACATACAATTGCAATCATCCACACATACTTAGGCTCGCTATCTCCACATTCAAACACCCTGATAATTAAATGAATGTTTTAGCGAATTTACAAACGCGGTCTCTAGCATTAACCCACCGCTCGCGCGATCATGAATCAGTCCCGTTCGGAAGTCTCTACCCTCGATACTAGCAGCCTAGCCTCATGCCTTCTGTTAGACCAATCAAAAAATTTCGCTCATATCCACTGGACAACACGTTCCATGGCGACGTGACCGGGAACTCTAGTGTAATGGGAGCACTCACTCTCTTCTAGCATCTGAACCCGTACACTGAAAATTAAGTAATCACGGTCCGCGCAATCATCTAAAAGCACGCGAATATGCGAATGGGCATACGGTTATAAAATCGAATTTATTCACGCGAAGTCACATACACGCACATAAACACGTCAACATACAAATGCTTGAGCCCTCCGCGATCATCCACGCAACCTACACCCGCGATCTCGCAAACATGATAACATCCCAGTGAGCACTTATAAATTTTCCAACGCGGTCTCAAGCGTGAACCTGCAAACTCCATGAATCGATTATTTCCGGAAGTCTCTATTCTCGGAACCAGCAGTCTAGGTATATGCATTCAATTGGACCAATTAAAAAAAGAAAGCTCTCATATCCACTGGACAACACGTTCCATGGCGACATGACCGGGAACTCTAGTGGTATGGGGTAAGTCACTCCCTGTCAGAATGTGATCCGTATACCGAAAACTAAATATCAGAACGAAGGTCCGCGGGGCCATCCAAGAACACACATGAATATGTGATTGGCCACAGGGTTACAAAATCGAATTTATTCACGCAAAGTAATATACACGCGAGCACACGCGACAAACACGTCAACATACGAAGGCTGAAACCTTTCGCGATCATCTACGCACACTTACGTTCGCGATCGCGAAAACTTGATAACACCCCAGTAATAATGTGAACATTTTAGTACTTGCAAAGTTACAAACGCGGTCTCAAACGCGAACCCACAAACGCGCGCGATCATGATTCGGTCACGTCCGGAAATCTTTACCCTCCATTCTAGCAACTAAACTAACCAAAAAATCAATCAAAAAATAAAGCTCATATCCACAAAACAACACGTTCCATGGCGACATGACGGTGAACTCTAGTGATATGGAAGAACTTACTTTCTTCTAGAATCTGAACCGCACACGAAAAATCACGGTTCGCGCGCGATCATTCTAGAACACATGCGAATATGCGAAAGACACACGGTTATAAAATATAATTTATACATGCGAAATTACATGCACGTTAGCACACGCGATCGAACACGTTAACGTACAAATGCTCGATCCCTTCACGATGATACACGCGATCGCGAAGTCCCTTCGCCCGCACATACCTGAACTGTACAATGAATATCACATTCAGAATCACGACCCGCTGCAGTTGGCCTAAAGCAGCGTTTTAGTGGACGTCATTCGCCTGTCTCGTCTGCAATTGTAGTGTGTGATTCTGATGGGGAGCCCTTCCGAGGATAGCTCTACAGCTCCAGTAGGACAACTCACAAAAAAAAATTATTGAGCTAACGTTCGATTATTGTTGTTATTGGATTACAGTCAAAAAACTATTTAAAATCCATTCGTAAATTCTATTACGTGGGATTTTTCGGACAAGGGTAAATCATGATGAACATTAAGATATTCACAATTTTTATATGGTGTAAATTGGATTGCTTGCATTTCTATCTTCGTATTCTTTGTATTCCTTATATTCACGGGAGGAAGCACAGGACCAAAGCATATTGTGACAAATGTTTATTGCTCCTCTTAGCGTTTTCAATATAAGTCAAATTTTCCATAATAATCGTTTGTAGTTTCTTTGTAGTAAATTTCCTAAAAAAAAGTATTTCTTCGAAAATTTCTTCAAATCTAATTTTAGGTTTTTTTATTTTAAATACTCCAGTTCTATAAGAACTTTGATATACGTCAGTTTTATAAGAAAACTTAAACTGTTTCGATCAAAGCTGCTCTTGCTTTACGTTTCCTTAGACTTTCGGAATGTGTTCATGATTTGGATGTACCGACAACTTATAATGAATTGTTTTAACGGTTATATTTGTATTTGTCCCTAATCTGTCCAAAGTTAAATTTGCGTTGATTACGCCATTGTACCTAATAAATAGAGAACCTCTGAGAGGTAAACGGCTCTCATTTTACGAAAACGCGTTTAAATTTTAGGTTCCATGCCAATTTTCCCTTCAGTTTAGCAAAAGGTTTCCATTTGCTTCCCAGGTTGAAGGTGTATGGATCTTTGACTGTGTTTGTTCTAGAATGTTAGTTATAAATGTTCTGCTATTATTCTCAAAAGATTCTGATCATTATAATAATGTGCGGTTTGGAAGCTAACCGTGCCATTTGAGAATCGACAGCATTCGTTCAGGTAAAACTTATTTCGCCCGGTCATGTATAATTAAAATAATAGCTTCTTGTTCAATTAATTCTTAGCACTACCGAAGATTTTGCAATTGCTCCATGTACTAATTTACGCTGCCCCGTGCTACCCCGTTCAAGGATTTCTCGTAAGATTTGACTACAATTCACAAGATGTCAAGGTTTCTTCTAAAAGCACCGTCGATGGGCTTTTGGAAAGTTTCCCCCGTCGAATCCATAACCCGTCGAATAGCAGCGCATTAGCATCTTAAAATGAGGGGAAAGGACTAAACTAGCCGTGAAAATGGGTAAAAAGTATCTCAACTGGGGTTTTTGCTCCACTGCTTGTGTAGATTGCCAAAAGCGAACGGACAAAATGATTTTCAAGTGCACGCTGCGACTTAACTAGACCTTGATGTGCGTGTGCTTATTAAGTACCTCCGGTGCAGTAATTTTTGATCACGTTGGGTACATGAGAAGGCCGGCGAAGGTTTGAACGGAACGCAGTGTAGTGAATTGAGTCTGATGCTGTCCAACTAAGTGGAAAATTGAGTAGTAAAAAATAGATCACGTTTGATTGACGGGCCTTTTCCCACGTGTTGGGCTAGGTGGTTTTAACCAACTGTATTGACCTGGTTTCGCTACCTTTAACGGTTGGGAAACCACTGGTACTAGATGAACGAGGCAGAATCGAACAATTGATTATGAGTGTGACGGTGTGTTTTCTCACAAGACATGTTGCCTCTTATAATCTCCAATAATGTATGGATGAACCAACGACATTTTTTTTTGTTTGCTTTCTTACAGAAGGCACGTTTTGATAAGCATCTTTTGTAGTTTTATTTTCGTTCGAAATATGAAATCATTTCAGTGGAATCGTACGGAAGAATAAAAGCCTCTTTGGCTTTCTAAAAGTCTGTAAGCTTTTTTTTCGTCAAGCTAGTACAACATACTTTTACTAGTCGAAATGCCGTCCATGCCAAATTGTTCCATTGTCGAACTCGGAAAACTGTTATAACTGTGTATATAAACTGAATCCATCACAATAGAGCTTCCAACAGTCAATTATCGTGATGTATCTTCCGTTAACATAATGACCTCCATCACATTACAAGTCCATTGCTTTCTTCGCTTGTCATCATCATCCGCCAAAAAACAAAAACAAAGAAAAACTCATTTCTTCTCGACTTGAACCACGCGAAAACAAACCCCATTAGCACAGTTTTTGACCGCAATACCTAAACTACAAGGACTGTTCACGACTATGACTATGACGATCACGATGACTGACCGAAAACAGAGAAATAAATGACAGCCAAAATGGTCTGTTTTGCCGCCATGGCGTGGCGCTGAAGGCTCGGCTGATGGTCATTGCCCATTGCTTTGGGTTTAGCTGTTACAAATATCTACTGCTGCCGGCTGGCTGATGGTCATCAGGCCGAGAGTACGCGAAACCCAATTTCAGTTGTATAATAAATTCAAACTAGTATTATATGGACACTTAGGTTAGGTTTTCTCCATTAGTTAGGCGTTGCTGGCGGAGAGCACGCTTCGTCGAGCAAACGCAATCTCGCTTTTTTCATATCTCGAGTGTGCGCACATGCTAAACTGACCCGCTATAGTAGTAGGTTCGAACGAAACGTAATTGGGGAGATTTTTGCACATATGGGCTGATCAGACTAAATAAAAGGGGGAAGACTCAATCCACGACATGAAATCTCGGTCAGCAAACTCTTTCGTGCAAATAACCGACAGGCGGTTCGTCTGGCTGGTTTTATGAACACGAAATGGTTCAAAGTTTTAAAATATATAACTAAATATTAGCGAACATGTAATTAGTTGTCTTGTACGCTATGAATGTGGTATGAATCATCATCGCGACTGAGCTACACGGGTGTTCCGAGTCCTAGTCAGATTGTTCGATATTGGGCCGCCACACTCTAATATCCTTGTGCCCAAGCTGCACGTTCAGTTCTTTCGATTGACCATAGCCAGCGAATACGGGGTCGGTCCAGAAATCGACTATTATTTTCAGGTTCTCTGTTGAACATCATTTTACTGGGTTTACATTACCGTATGCATGCTACACGTTTAATCCACTAAAGTCCACATACATACAAATATTAACTTTTAAATATACATAGACTAGCTAATACCCATCGTGCGTTGCTGCGATTTTCAACGAAATAAGAGGAAAACATAATTTGTTCCGAAGCGCCATCTAGTGGGCAGATAATCCCCAACCAACAGCATAACAAATGCCTACTAAGTATAATTTTTTACGGCAATCGGTTAAGCAGTTTGGGAGTTCATAAATCATATATATACAAACATCCAAACAACTTATATTTAAACGTTCTTACCTTCAGAACGCCTTAGAGATTTGATGGAATGAAAGTTTTCTAAATTAACATTCGTAACGGATTACATCTTTTTACATGTAATCTACGGTAACATAAGGCCAGATTGCACGTACGTATCTCGATTTTGTCATATCTTATGCAGTTTTTTTTCTTGGTTAAACTATTTGAAGTTTATCGTAATGAATTTTGCGTATGATGGAACTGTAAACTTGAGGTACCTATTTTTTGTTCTGTGGCTAAGTTATACAGTGAAGCGAAACAATATTGGAATAGCGATACCTCAAATTATATATAGTGAATAAGCTGGAAGGCGGCGAGTCCAATTATTTTGTTTTCTTTGTTCATAGCGAAGCGATTTTTTAGTTTGTGGTATCAACAAAATGAAACATTAGGGTGCCAAAGTAATGTAAAAAGGAATCACAATATGTGTGTAAATGTTGGTGGTAATTATTTTAAAGATCTTTCCCGGAAAACTTTCCTGGCTTTCTGACTATGTATAACATCTTCACAAAAACGGATTTAGAATATTCGTTGTTATTGTCTCCAATCTCGTTCTAGCAATTATTAAAAAAACCACGCGCGCCGCATCAGTTACATGTTCGACCGTCAAAGTCAGTCGTTCTATCTGACAGCTTTCCGTCCGTTTCAACCATCTCTTCATCTATTTCAACTGTTGCAGTAGTTTCACTCATCTGCTGCTTAGTTACAATCAAATATGAGGGATTCCATGAGAAACCGGCCGACCACAAAATATGACCATCGTCGATTCGAACGAAACTTTGAAGTTGTGTTCGGTTTATGAATCTCCATTATTGTCTCTGACAATTGCAATATTTTGATACAAGAGCAATTTTTAAAAAGGGCCTAAACATTTGTACGTCCATTAATTTCAAATTTGTTTTGTTCGATTACTGTATTTTATACAGCAAAACTTTATGAGAACGAGTTTCAGGGAATGAATATTTATGTGCGAAAAAAATATACACTGAAAAAATTTTTGTCATTTTTCACAAAAACAAAAATTTGTGTTAAAAATTCAAATTGCAAAAACAAACATTTTTTCTATTTTTTTATATTTTAGAAGCAAAAACCTAAAGAGAAAAGAAATACCCTCTCGCAGGTTGATGGGATTGACGGTATTGTAAACATCATCAAGCCACAATATATTCAATAGAGTTATCTAAATATAAGGACCTTCGCTCTTTTTAGTTTTTATCTGCACCAAGTTCTACTACTAGAGGTTAATTAGTTCTCATGTTAATAATCCACCAAACATTATGACTACTGAAGATTTGATTTATATAAGAAGCCCGCTTCAAGATGTTGATTACAATACGCCTCGATAGTGGTGTGTCGAGGAGGCCGGGAGGGCTGATATGAGCCTTTTGTCTGTTCTATACCTTTCCTCTATTCACCAGCTCATAACCAACAATCAACCAGTAATAAATAGATAATTGAGAAAGGATGTGCTATGTGTGGTGATTGGCTATTCAAGTATTAGTAGTGTTTGAAGTACTAATGTATGTCTCATGTGATGATCATAACTTCAGCTGTATCTTGTACCTATCTAATCTATTACGTCTCTCATGTATTGTCTTTTATTTCTTCTTTTCGAGTCCTATACTGCCATTCTACACCCGCCTTCAGCTGAATCAACAACGATGGTGATAGTGAACGTCTTAACACTCACACATTCTCAAACGCGGTCTCAGCGGGAACCTACAAAAATGCCATCGCGCACGCGATTACGAATCGGTCACGTCCGAAAGTCTATCCTTGATCCTAGAAGCCTAGGTCCATGCCATCAGCTGGACCAATTAATAAATTACGCCCATACCTATTAGACAACACGTCTCATGGCGACATGACCGGGAACCCTATCGATATAAACGATCCCACTCTCTGCCAGAATTCAAACCGCGCACTGAAAATTTAATATCAGACTCTCGGTTCGAGCAACCATTCAAGAACACACGTTACAAAATCACGTCAGCGCACAAACGTTAGAGCCCCTCGCGATTTTCCAAGCAGCCTACGAACTCGCAAACATGATTACACCCCGGTGATAAGGTGAAAATCTCAGCACTCATAAACTTACCAACACGATCTCAAGTGTCAACCTACAAACTCCCGCGCTCGCGCCATCATGAATCGGGATCGTCCGGAAGTATCTATCCTCGGTACAAACAATCTAGGTCCTCGTTAATTATTAAAAAAATAATAAAATTGAAAAATAACTACCATATCCACTAGACAAAACGTTCCATGGCGACATGACCGGAAACTCTAGTGATATGGGGTAACTCTCTCCCTGTCAGAATGTGATCCGTACACCGAAAACTAAAGATCAGAATGACGGTCCGCGAATATATAAATCGCCGCAGGGTTTCAAAATCGAATTTATACACGCGAAGTCACATACACGCGAGCACACGGGACAAACACGTCAACATACGAACGCTTTAGCCCTTCGCGATCATCTACGCACACCTATGCCCGCGATCGCGTAAACTTGATAACACTGCGGCAATTGTGTGAACATTTTAGTACTTACGAAGTTACAAACGCGATCTCAAACGCCAACCCGCAAATGCGCGATCATGAATCGGTCACGTCCGGAAATCTTTAACCTTTATTCTAGCAATTTAGGTCCATACATTCAGTTGGACCAATCAAAAAAAAAATAAAGCTCATATCCACTAGACCACGCGTTCTACGACGACATGATTGGGATCTGTAATGATATGGAAGAGCCCACTTCCTTCTGGAATCTGAACCGTACACAAAAAATTAAGTATCAGATTCACGGTCATTCTAGAACACACGCGAATATGCGAAAGGCACACGGTTATGAAATAGAATTTATGCACGCGAAGTTACACGTTAGCACACGCGACATACAAACGCACACGCGATCGAGCGCATTAACGTACAAATATTCGAGCCCTTCGCGATGATACACGCTATTCCGAGTCCCTACGCCCGCACATGCCTGAACCGTACAAAGAATATCACATTCAGAATCACGGCCCGCTACAATTGGCCTATTGCAGTGTTTTATTGGGCGACATTGCCTGTCTCGTCTGCAAATTGTAGTATATGATTCTGACGGGGAGCCCTTCCGAGAACCTAGCTCTACAGCTCCAGTAGGACAACTCTCGAAAAAAAAACCTAAAGAGAAAAGAAATATTTTGAATGTGATTGTATGATGGAGAACTTATCGGTAAAAAAGTTTTTCTAACAATAACTTTATACATGTTTTTAAATTTCATACTAATTGACATACAAAACTGTAATTTTATTACAGAATATAATTTCAACTTTCATTTTAAATCAAAATGTATTTAACAAAAATCTTCCAAAATGCGATAGTTTTCGAGATATTTGGAATTTTGTTCCAACAAAAACAGTGTGATTATCCTCTTTTTAAAAGTTATTCGCGTTACCTCATTATAAAATGTCAAAAATCTAATGTTTATCGTTTTAAGGACGTAAAAGAAACTTTTTCAGTGTATTTGGATCATGGAGAAGCATTCAATAAAAAAGTTTTCCCAACAACAACTTTTGACATATTTTTATAATACATACTATTTGCAGTCAAAAATATTCTGAAATGTAGTAGTTCTGAGATATTTCAAATTTCGTTTTAACAACGCAATTCTTTTGTTTTCTTACGACCTTTTCAGAAGTTATTCGCGTTTCTCCATCAACAATAATAAGTTTTTCAAAAGGCCCATAACATTTCCTGTGACTTTCTCTTTGACATCAAGGTGATATTGTAAACCATTTGAAAGCTATACAAAAACAACCAAAATATAATTCAACCATAGGGTCTTATGATTAAACTAAATAGTTCAATCATATTTTGGTTGCTTTCGTATAGCTTTCAAATGGTTTACAATATCACCTTGATGTCAAAGAGAAAGTTACAGGAAATGTTATTATTGTTGATGGAGAAATGCGAATAACTTCTGAAAAGGTCGTAGTAAAACAAAAGAATTATGTTGTTAAATCAAAATTTGAAATATCTTGAGAACAACTACATTTCAGAAAAAAATTATTGTTAGCATTTTGATTTAAAATAGCTTTTAGAATCATATTCAAAAAGAAAATTGTATTTTTGACTGCAAATAGTAAAAATTATAAAAAGATACCAAAAGTTGTTGTTGGGAATTTTTTTTTATTGAAAGCTTTTCCATGATCCAAATACACTGAAAAAGTTTCTTTTACGTCTTTAAAACGATATACATTAGATTATTGACATTTTATAGTTGGGTAAAGCGAATAACTTTTAAAAAGAGCATAATCACACTGTTTTTGTTGGAACAAAATTCCAAATATCTCGAAAACTATCGCATTTTGGAAGATTTTTGTTAAATACATTTTGATTTAAAATGAAAGTTGAAATTATATTCTGTAATAAAATTACAGTTTTGTATGTCAATTAGCATGAAATTTAAAAACATGTATAAAGTGGGCGAATGACCTAACGGTTAAAACCCAAAAATAAACAAAATACAAAAATGCAAAATACATGTATAAAGTTATTGTTAGAAAAACTTTTTTACCGATAAGTTCTCCATCATGCAATCATATTTGAAATGTTTCTTTTCTCTTGAGGTTTTTATTCGCAAAATATAAAAAATTAGAAGAAATGGGTTTTTTACAATTTAAAATTTTAACACAAATTTTTGATTTTGTGAAAAATGACGCAACTTTTTTTTCAGTGTATATTTTTTTCACACATAAATATTCATTCTCTCAAACTCGTCCTTAGAAAGCTTTGCTGTATAAAATACAGTAATTCAACAAAAAATTAAATTAATGCACGTAGAAATGTTTACGCCCTTTTAAAAAATTGCTCTTGATTCAAAATAATATTACTGATTGTGGAAAATGTTTAGTCTTCCATGGCGATGAAATGTGTAAAGTTTCATAGGAATCCAAGGTGGTCGATCAGGATTTTAATTATTTTCGGACGGATCTTCGTGGAATTCCTCATATTTGGTCTTGGAAAAGTTCGGGTTTAGCCACTTCAACCAATCGCTAAACATAAGCAGTATAAGATTCATTAGCCTGCTGCACTTATTGAAATTATCACCGATGATAAACAAAAATGTGTCAACGACAAACAAGTTTACTTCCGGATTCTCCAACATTTTTCTTATGTGGTTAATATATAGGATAAACAAAAGCGATCCTAGTACACTGCCCTGTGGTACACCAAGATTTAATTCGGCATCCGATGATGTAAAGCGTTTGTGCCTTGTAACTTGCGTTCGTCCTTCCAAGTAGAGTAGAATGGGGTCAAATAGGTATGGGCACACAATAGGTATAGGCAGGCATTATCTTTGCTATGTCATTGCAGAGGTCGCTCATGTTGTGTGAATTAGTTACACGGTAGAGAACATCGGTAACGACTGTCATTTCGGCTGTTATCGTGGATCAGTTACAGTAGTTACGGTGTCGTTTAATTTTTCACGTGTTGTTTTTCGTCCTTAGTACAGTACATTTAATCAATGTAAAAAAATGTTAAGTGAGTTTTTTCTTACGTAAAAATTAATGCTGAACACGAGTATTGTGTTGGTTTTTCGATATTTTTTGTTTTGAAAAAAGAAGGGTATCAACATGAAATATACGTTTGGGGGCACGGCAGGTCAGCCATTTGGGGGCTCAATAAGTCAAGCAATTAAGAGGAGCGTCTGGTGTAAAGTGCTCAAAACAAAAGTTATTTTGTTTTACGATTTTGAAGGCAAGGTAACAATAGAGTGCGTAATATTAGGATTGCTTTATACATTCATTGCGCACAAAAAAAATATTTTCAGTCACACAGAGCCACATATACAAGCGTTCCAAAAGTAGACGTCCAACCATTGTCTGATATGGGACATTCAATAAGTTTTGTCAAGCTTCATGAAAACCGAAAAATCTCATATTTTACTGTAAAATTCGCTAATTTTTCTTCAACATAATAAGGAGAATTTTTTTTATTCATTTTCACAAATTGGGCATCCTCATAAAAAAAATCAAGTCAAATCGTTGATTAGTTTTTGAGTTATCGTGTTCGCCAATTTGAAAAGCTGTTTCGAGGAAAACGCTATTAAAGGGTGTCCCACATCACATTGCATCACGGCAAAAACGCTGTAGAAAATGTCCCATTGTGCATTTTCTCTTGAAAATTTGTGTAGAAGTAGTTTAAAGTGTATTGTTTACACTATATTTTTATCTATTATTTTGTTCGGCATGCAGTCAATCTGGTATAATAAAACAGTATCTGTCTATTTATCCGACGTTTCGGCTCATGTATTTTGCCGAAACGTCGGATAAATAGACAGCTACTGTTTTATTATACAAGATTGACTGCATGCCGAACAAAATAATATCTAAAATTCAAATCAGTCCACCTGAGCAGCTACCAAACCAAGATGTATTTTTATCACTGTCACTTTTTCGAAAATTGTTGCCGATAGATTGACATCTGCGTGTGTTCTAGCAAATACGCGCATGGAATGCATGGCTGTTAAAAAAAAAGAAGATCAGCGTGACCACCGAGATTTCGGGAGACCTTTCTGGAGGTCCAATACTAACAATTAAGCGGATAAAAAAAATTGATTATCTTTGCCCACTTCATCAGACGCCCCCCTTAATTTCAATTGAAGACTTTCAGCCATTTTACAAAGCTCCACTGCGCAAAGCATCAAATCGAGGCCGAAAGTGACGTAAAGCTGCACTTCTCACTGATTCAGTGATGCTGGAGTCATTACGAGCTGAACAAGCAGCTACAGATAAGAAAACAACCGCTGAGGCCACAAAAAATTTTACCGCAGAAAAAAGGGGAGGCAGCAGAACGGGAGAAACAGAAACGGCAGAAGAAAAAAGAATCCAATAAACTGCTATGAATCGCAAACATGGTCGTCCCGCAGCCAAGCAACCACGTGGACCGAAATACACAACTTCTATTCCACAATCTGGCGACGACGAGGACACCGAAGGAGTCATTAGGAAGTACAAAACCAGACGCAACTACTGAAAAATACACGTTCTTTCAACATTTCCCTACATTGTTTAATGATTTTTCACATTTATTTGCCACTTTCTCAATTTCTTACTTGAATTACGTCAATGAATACCTTTTATTATTTGTGTTATCAATTTTTAAAATATCTGCAGTATTCATACGTTTTAAATAAAAGTAGAACTGCTGATTTTCTAGGCTTGTGCAACGTTTTGTTTAAAACAAACTATTTGTTGCTTGGTTAGGCTACCATCAAAATACTTTAAACGACATTTCAATTACACACATGAATCAACACACTTCTGTTAAATGTACTTTTCGTAAAGTGTTTATTAGAAAAGCGCGAAAAACGACATAAATGTGAAGCAAAACTCAAAGGTGAAAGTGGTATATGCGCAAGTCTACAAAAACGACACCTCTCAAGTCACAACCAGCTTCAATTCACATTTATCTTTTTTATCTTTTTTACAGAGACATTTCTAGATAAAGTTTAAATATAATTGCACGTAAAATAGGTTCAGCTTTATAACGTCCATCCATATACGCGTCTAATGTCAGGTTAGCAAACATTACGCATGGCTATTGAAGTGGGTAACAGGTCCGTTTTCACTCTTCTGGTTTGTATTTTGTTTTGTTTCATGTGATTTTTGAACAAAATAAGGTATTATTACTAATCTAACCTTTGATTCCCGTTCATAATTTTAGGATAACAATTATTTCTTGCACCAGCTGAATATAACACCATATAATTTTAACCTGTATTTAGATACATTTTTTGTTAGCATTAAAACACGAACTACACCTTAGGCATCACACCAAATCAGCTGCCATCGGGAAATGTGCATCAGGTACGGAAAACTCACATTTCTTGGCATATATTACTTTATGTGCGGGGTGTTTCGGGCAGGGAAGCATTACGGGCTGTGGGACAGCCCAAAGCACACCGACCGATAGTGGCACATGTGGCAAATGTGTGCCATCAAACTGCAACTTTAGTCAATCCAATGAACCTAAAAACCGAAGCCGGTTTCTAGTGTGGTTTGCCGAGCCGATAAACCGAGAAAATAAAACCGCTAGTAGTTGATGAGAAATTGCGCGCACATATTCATCCCGGTGGAAAACCGGTGATCGACGCGGTGATATGCTGGCATTTTGTCGCTATGACGAGCAATATTTTTTCTTTTCATAAAAGTGACATTAGTATGCACTGATAGAAATATATGCATAAAAAGAGCGTTGCATGCATGTCCTGGGATCTCATATGTGATCAGGTTGAAAGGCTAAGTAAGAAAAATTGTTGCGTAATTTTCACGACAAGCTTGGTGCTCTTTTGATTAGTTTCAAGATTCATCAACTGTTTGCTGTGGTTGGTGGCATATTAGATATGCCACCGTATTTTACTAAGACTTGATTGTATGAAGGGGCATTTTGCAACTTGAATTGTAGATTTATCTTTATTTTGAAACTACCATCAGTTACAATATACTGGGTACATGGTATAGGTGGTGTCTGAAGGAACGAATACTTCTACTAGGTTCAGTTCAAGAAATTTGCAGTATTTTGCAGGCTTTATACCTCTGAATTTTGACTTCAACGTCTACTTCGTATTTTTCAATTGACCTAATGACAATGACAACAGAGGTGAATGTTTGAACTTTGACCGTTTTGCACAACCTCTAATGTGTGATTGAGCTCAAATTTTGCAAAGAGACTTTTGGCAAGGTGCCAATACTTTTGAGTTGTATCCGGTTATAAAGTTCGATCCACTACTTGGGGTCATCGATTGCTTGTTGGTTTCGCAACGTTTCGTTTTGATTGTTTAAAGGGGTTATATACAAAGTTGTGGCGAAAAAGGGAGCTAAGTTCGTGATTTTTTTTTAAAGCGTTTTACTTAAATTTAATTTGAAAAAGTGAAAGACAGTTCGTTAGCAGTACGATCGAAGTTCGAAAAAACAAGTTGAATTAAAAAAACCTATTTTAATCCACCTAGCGGTGCAATTGTGCCTTTCTCAATCATGAATCACGAGAATGTGTGCGATGTTTATATTCATTAAAAGCTTTTAAATGCATATATTACATTTTATTATTATACATCACATGACAACTATATACAGGAAAATAAATCATTATTCGAGTTGTAAAATTTTGAAAAAGAAAAAACAGCCACGGTAATATTGAACTGAAAAAAGGTGCGAAATCGGCAAAGTCCCAAAAAGTCGATTTTTATAAAAAAAAATTTTTTTCGAGATAACATAAAATCTCGACGTTTCATGCATTTTAAAGATGTTTGGCATCAAAAATACGAATTCGATTTTTGAAATTTCATGGGGTCCCCCCTTTGAAAAAAAAATTAGAGTTCCGGCTTATATGGGAATTTCATGTGTGACCGGACCGTTCAGTCTATATTTCCGGAACCATACAAGCGATCCGTGCGAAATTTTACAGACATCTGTGGGGATAATAGAGCTATCATTTGGGACTAAGTTTGTGAAAATCGGCCCAACCATTTCCGAGAAACTGATATGAGTTTGCTAGTTATGAAAGATGGCCGCTTTTCCCGGGCACTTCCGGAACCGTCTATGGTGGTCAATGTAGTCAACGAAAGTTTGTTTGGCCGTCGGTGACCTAGAACTGCAAAGTTAAGTTATTTGAGAGACATTTTAGCGAAATTTTTACCTTTTTTGCTTCCATCGGGGTATCGGTTTGAATCACAATTTGCTATGTGATCGCACGCCACAACCCGTAACTCCGGAACCGGAAGTCGGTTGGGGATAAAATTTAATAGCCATTTACGGGGACGCAACATCTTTCATTTGAGACTAAGTTTGGTTGATTCGGTCTGGCCACCTCCGAGAAACCGATGTGACTGTTAGTCTGAATTTGGATACTTCCGCCGGGGCTTCCGGAACCGATGATGGTGGCCAATGTGACCAAAGAGACTTTGAATGGCTGTTAATGACCTAGTACTACAAATCGAAGCAGTTGTGGTCACATTTTGGAAAATTTTTCACCATTATACATTCATTGCAGAATTTCTTAAAATCGACGTTTTCTGCGTGATCGTACTCATCACCCTGTAATTCCGGAACCGGAAGTCGGATCCATTAGAAATTCAATAGCAGCCTATGGGAACGTTGCACCTTTCATTTGGGACTAAGTTTGTAAAAATCGGTTCATCCATCTCTGAGAAAAGTGAGTGAGATTGTGTTCGCGTACACACACACAGACGCACATACACACACATACATACACACACACATACATACACACACACATACATACACACACACAGACATTTGCCGAACTCGACGAACTGAATCGAATGGTATATGTCACTCGGCCCTCCGGGCCTCCGTTAAAAAGTCGGTTTTCAGAGCAATTGCAATACCTTTCTATTGAGAAAGGCAAAAAGGTGCAAAATCGGCAAAGTCCCAAAAAGTCGATTTCCAAAAAAAAAAAAAATTTCGTGATAACATAAAATCTCGACGTTTCATGCATTTTAAAGATGTTTGGCATCAAAAATACGAATTCGATTTTTGAAATTTCATGGGGTCCCCCCTTTGAAAAAAATTTTGAGTTCCGGCTTATATGGGAATTTCATGTGTGACCGGACCGTTCAGTCTATATTTCCGGAACCATACAAGCGATCCGTGCGAAATTTTACAGACATCTGTGGGGATAATAGAGCTATCATTTGGGACTAAGTTTGTGAAAATCGGCCCAACCATTTCCGAGAAACTGATATGAGTTTGCTAGTTATGAAAGATGGCCGCTTTTCCCGGGCACTTCCGGAACCGTCTATGGTGGTCAATGTAGTCAACGAAAGTTTGTTTGGCCGTCGGTGACCTAGAACTGCAAAGTTAAGTTATTTGAGAGACATTTTAGCGAAATTTTTACCTTTTTTGCTTCCATCGGGGTATCGGTTTGAATCACAATTTGCTATGTGATCGCACGCCACAACCCGTAACTCCGGAACCGGAAGTCGGTTGGGGATAAAATTTAATAGCCATTTACGGGGACGCAACATCTTTCATTTGAGACTAAGTTTGGTTGATTCGGTCTGGCCACCTCCGAGAAACCGATGTGACTGTTAGTCTGAATTTGGATACTTCCGCCGGTGCTTCCGGAACCGATGATGGTGGCCAATGTGACCAAAGAGACTTTGAATGGCTGTTAATGACCTAGTACTACAAATCGAAGCAGTTGTGGTCACATTTTGGAAAATTTTTCACCATTATACATTCATTGCAGAATTTCTTAAAATCGACGTTTTCTGCGTGATCGTACTCATCACCCTGTAATTCCGGAACCGGAAGTCGGATCCATTAGAAACTCAATAGCAGCCTATGGGAACGTTGCACCTTTCATTTGGGACTAAGTTTGTAAAAATCGGTTCATCCATCTCTGAGAAAAGTGAGTGAGATTGTGTTCGCGTACACACACACAGACGCACATACACACACACATACATACACACACACATACATACACACACACAGACATTTGCCGAACTCGACGAACTGAATCGAATGGTATATGTCACTCGGCCCTCCGGGCCTCCGTTAAAAAGTCGGTTTTCAGAGCAATTGCAATACCTTTCTATTGAGAAAGGCAAAAATTTTCGAGATAACATAAAATCTCGACGTTTCATGCATTTTAAAGATGTTTGGCATCAAAAATACGAATTCGATTTTTGAAATTTCATGGGGTCCCCCCTTTGAAAAAAAAATTGAGTTCCGGCTTATATGGGAATTTCATGTGTGACCGGACCGTTCAGTCTATATTTCCGGAACCATACAAGCGGTCCGTGCGAAATGTTACAGACATCTGTGGGGATAATATAGCTATCATTTGGGACTAAGTTTGTGAAAATCGGCCCAACCATTTCCGAGAAACTGATATGAGTTTGCTAGTTATGAAAGATGGCCGCTTTTCCCGGGCACTTCCGGAACCGTCTATGGTGGTCAATGTAGTCAACGAAAGTTTGTTTGGCCGTCGGTGACCTAGAACTGCAAAGTTAAGTTATTTGAGAGACATTTTAGCGAAATTTTTACCTTTTTTGCTTCCATCGGGGTATCGGTTTGAATCACAATTTGCTATGTGATCGCACGCCACAACCCGTAACTCCGGAACCGGAAGTCGGTTGGGGATAAAATTTAATAGCCATTTACGGGGACGCAATACCTTTCATTTGAGGTCAAGTTTGGTCGAATCGGTCTAGCCATCTCCGAGAAACCGATGTGACTGTTACTCTGAATTTGGATACTTCCGCCGGGGCTTCCGGAACCGATGATGGTGGCCAATGTGACCAAAGAGACTTTGAATGGCTGTTAATGACCTAGTACTACAAATCGAAGCAGTTGTGGTCACATTTTGGAAAAATTTTCACCATTATACATTCATTGCAGAATTTCTTAAAATCGACGTTTTCTGCGTGATCGTACTCATCACCCTGTAATTCCGGAACCGGAAGTCGGATCCATTAGAAATTCAATAGCAGCCTATGGGAACGTTGCACCTTTCATTTGGGACTAAGTTTGTAAAAATCGGTTCATCCATCTCTGAGAAAAGTGAGTGAGATTGTGTTCGCGTACACACACACAGACGCACATACACACACACATACATACACACACACATACATACACACACAGACATTTGCCGAACTCGACGAACTGAATCGAATGGTATATGTCACTCGGCCCTCCGGGCCTCCGTTAAAAAGTCGGTTTTCAGAGCAATTGCAATACCTTTCTATTGAGAAAGGCAAAAATATTCAAGGTTGGTGGAGTTATGGCCTATCTCCCGAAGCGTGTTTTTATGACAGAGGTTTGCGGTGAACGCTCTCCAAGCCGAACCACTCAACAGAAATCAAAAAAGCAAAAAGATTATTAAAGAAAAATGTATTGTGGTATACTTGAACGGATCGGTTTCCCAATAAAAAAAATTTCCTGGTAAAAACATGTTGTCCAAAAAATTGAGTTTTTTTATGTGCAAAATTTTAAACAAGAATTCATTGCGAAGAATAGAAAAGTTTTGGATGAAAAAGGAACCGTTCAAGTACACGAGAATTTAAATACAAACAATTAAAAAAAGTTTGATGAAGATCGGATGAATAGTTTTTCAGATGTCACGTTCACCGCAATGGTACTTTTCAAAAAACTTAGTTCCGAGATAATTGCGTTTAAAGTTTTGTGTTTACTTCATTCGCGGAAGAACCAGCGCGCTGCGAACGGCTGTAGTTTGAAATCTGGTGCTCCGATCAGGATGAAATTTCGGACATATATTTTCAAAAGCATGTACTTTAGGAATATTCAATAATTTTTTTTTCGATTTTTTGAGTTCCAACTTTGTATATAACCCCTTAATTTTGGTCGAGAGGTAATGCAGTATGCTTAAAGAATAGATACGAAAGCATCTCACCATCTTAGACATTTATTTATTTATTATTTGTTTATTAAGGTTTAAGGCAGGATCGTGGTTTGCGGCGAACAAGCAACATACGTAAGCACTACCGAACGGAACCGACAATTGTGAGCGGGAAATGAAAGCAATGCGTTTGTAACACTTCGGGATACTTTATTTTATTGAAAAAACTTTCTAATTTCGATCTTCTCTACTCAACGATTTGACTGGGAAAGGGGAATTTTGTTTCTCTGCTATCGCCTATTTAACGTACGTTATTTTAATTAATTTTTTTTTAACTTCTTACTTCATGGCAAGTCAACTGACAGCACTGACTACATACAGTCTAATCTCCATTGCCGACAGTGTTGAGAACTATCAATATTTTAACCTTATGGGAAGTTCACATTTTTTGGAAATAATACATTTTTTCACCAATAAAACAATTCAACAATTCAAGAGAGAAGCCGAAAATTATTGCTGCCGTATATACTGGTATAATGTAGTGGTCGAATACGTTCCACTGATTTGGAAGGAACTGATAGATCGATCAGACTGATCGATCTAAAGCTCTTTGCCTCCTCATAATTGACGCGGCTACCTTTAGGAATGTGTTTTACAGTTATTTCCCGCCACGTTAATGGCATTTATCCTGTTGCAAGACTACAAGTAAGAACTTTTTTTCAAAATATGCTTGAAGTGTGCATATCCTCTTTGAAGTAGAACTGGAATGATTCCATCTTTTCCCGGTGACTTATACAAAGCAAAACTATCAATCGCCCATTTGGTCGATTCGGTTGTCACCATTTACCGCCCAAGTATCAGAACTATCTGTAAAGAACTCAAAGGCAGTCGTCGGTAATGGCTACATACTGCCTGGAAAGTGTGTGTCAAAAGCAGAGTTTAAAAATTGACATCCCTGCGTGAACTTGAAATTGAAACGAAATTTAATTCATACCCGCCGCGATGAATGAAATATTTGATTCGTTTCCCTCGTCATTCGTTCTCCCGATACAGCGCACTCAGATTCGGATATGTTTCAGAAGCAAACTGAATTTTGTTTTTATGCTAGCTCTGAGAGGGATTATTGAGCAAAAGTGCCCCAGATATAGATAACGCAGTTCACTTATGCTCGAAAATGTAGAAGATGCCATCTTTTGCCTTCAAACAACAACAACAGTTCTAATCGAATTGACATGAAAGTCTTTGAATTTCGAAAGCAACTTGTTTAATCTACTAGTCTCGTTGAAGCTTGAGATACTTGTGCAGAGGCCTTTCGAACCATTTCGTTCAGAGAATCGTAGGGCATTTATGTATGCTGTGCGAGTCAATTCAAATGCATTCGCCTCGTCCCTGCGTGTGCGATTCCAAATCCTTCTACATAACTTTTTGGGTCTTACAAATTCGGTATTCCGGTATTAAAGCACTCATAACTCAAAGCGAACTAGCCTGTTGGTATGCTTCTAATATGAGTGAGTTTATTTTATCCTCGACCTCATTCTTCGAGATTCAATCGTCAAAAGATACCCATGAAACCTAGTCGCCAAGCCCTCTTCGTAGAGGGCCAGTTCGATATGTGACGATATCTAGCGAGACGTTTAATGATCAAAGAGACAGTAATACGCATGAGTTTGCCAACTCATGCGTACTGCTATCAGAGCAGAGAGTTACCTCTAACAACTCTTCTCCGCCAATTCGTGCAAATGTTGGTCGATTTCCTACATTAAGTATGTGCTTATTTGTATTATTTACGTAGCCCATCAATTCGGTGCCTCTGAAATTGATATCTGAGCTGCCCCAAATTATGTGGTGGGCATTTGCATCACTGCCGATTATGAGGGGAAACCCATTACAGCCACAAAAATATGTTTATGTTATTAACAGTCATATTGACCGTTACAGCACAAATATCGCGAGTTGTGAGGTCGTATAAAAGGCATGCGTCAATAGCACTATTCGCAAGTATACATGCACGAGGCATTTCACGTGGATTTCTCATGCCATTTTTGAAGATGGGGTTAAGTAGTTTTCCAACTTAGAAGTTTCCTTTATGGAAATACGGTTCTTGAACCAAAGGTATGGAAGTTTTTCCTTCCTGCACAAGGCGGGATAGATTCATAGTTGCTGTACATTTATACTGTTGATTAATTTGTGCTACTCTAACCACACTCTATCACGGCACTACACATTTCATCATCAGGACGTGCTGTACAGCAACTAGAAGATACCAAACATAACCTTATAATCGCCTATAGCTAACCCCGAAATGGGTATTAGGGACATGATTATCATCTGAATCCTACGATTTACGAGGAAAGAAACGTCTACTGTATCAGAGATTCGCGTAACACAGAAAGGGTAAGACCCACGGTAGTCAGTGCACGGCTGGCATATTTTATTTCTGCCACCCATTCAGTCTTCGGTACGAAGAAATACCTTGACTTGAGGACTCCTGTTTTCAGTAGTCTATTATGACATGGGAGTGGATCAATTCTTAGTTAAGATACTTCAACGCGCCGGATGCCACACGGCCTCTAGGCTGGTTTTGTCCGAAGAAAGACAGTTGTTATTAATCGCCTCTTACGACATGGGAACAGAAACCCAGTGAGTCGATTATTTGCTGAGATAATGTGAGAGATTTCAGCCACCGGATACCTCACGGCTATACAACTGATCCAGAGTGAGATCAGGGCAGCACAGAAGGTTTTGCTGTTGAAATCCAAAGAAATTAAAAACTAGTTCGGCTAACGAACCAATGCGATGTACTATGCTATTTTTTCATTGTTACGCGTGATAAGATTACGAACCAATGCAACGTAACAGTGAATACAGGTAATTTTAATTACTGTCCCTGTATTATCAACTTCAACTGTGTTATCTTCCTACTGTCAGTGATTGCTCGTTGGTTTTGCTACCTTTCGCCGACAGAATATCTCATCTTCCTAGGTACATACTGCTGCCTGCGCGTAAAGCGTGTCGCTGCTAAGCGTAATATTAAATGGAATTATGTAGTCAACGTGCATTCGTACAATTCTAACTCCGTTCGTCGAAGTTTCAAATTAGTTACTTAAAGCTATTAGATAATTTCTTCTTGCAGCAAATCACTATTATTTATTTTTTCAGTGACAGTATTATGCTGTATTCTCTCATATTCCAATACACATTCTATGTCAGTATATCAAATATTGTGAATCGGTATGAAGATATCAAAAATATTATCTGTTTGGAAAGCTATACATGTTCGTATCCAAATTTTTTTTTAATATTTCAGTTCATTTAAAAAAAAAAACTATTTGACGCCAGTCGAATTGTGTGAATTTGACTTACAATTAATTTAGTTCAAAAGCGGTTATTGTCATGTGGACATACAAACCAATCTGGTATAATATTAAACTCTCTTACACTACTTATCTGCTTTTTGATCCGGATTATATTGATCCGATAAAAGCATAAAAGTTGTTAGAAAAATTTCGCTATACAAATTTTCTACGCCTAGTATCACTTTAAGATTTAACAATTTATATTGCCCATTAGCAGCAAATATAAACATCCAACACGCAAACATCTTTTGCTAACCATCATCAATAATCAATTGAGTAAAATGAAAACACATCATATAACGATAAACTGTGCCGATAATGTTACTGTTCATAATCTAACCGCTGTACACGGATTTTATCCACGGTCATATTCCTACATCATCTCCACTTCGTTCCCACCTGAACTGTATGTAAGTGTATTGCACGCTGCGATGATGATCTGTGGCTGTTTAAACGGTTTGATTTTTCGCAGTAAATTAGAACCGGCCTCTCACCAAATCGTAACGAGGTTTGCTTCGGCTTTCCACACTCGTTATCCGTGCAGTTTTGAAATAGTTCGACATGACATTGTATAATAGCGCAGCGTTGAACGTGGGTAACAATTTCATAGTCGAATGGGACTCGGGAGAATAGTTTATTACAAAAATGTAGGTCGTCAAAGTTGTAATTAGTTCAAATGAATCAGTGAAGCGGTATTCCCTTAGCTTACGTTTGTAACTAAACGCGCTTTCTGGAAATGCTGAGTCGTTCACGAAAAAGAACGGGATAAATGGGAAACGGGTTAACAATACCCCTGCTGTTGTGTGAAACCTGCTTTGTAATTTAGAGAGGTGCAATTGTTTGTCGATTTAATTACTAGTCATTGGCTTTTAGTGGGAAAAAATATTCCACGATACCTCTTTTAAAAACAGGGTGTTTGCGTCAAACATCTGAGTCGCGGAATTTATGATGCCGATAATAATTCTTGTCAATAATCTTTGTACCGGGAGAGACCATTACTCTAATAATACTATTTTTCTTAATTGCAGCATCACGATGTCCCTGCCGGGACTGCCTCCACTGCCTAAAAGTCTTAGTGGGTTCGATCTAGCCGGTCAGCAGCTTCTATCTCATCAGCAACACCATCAGCAGCAGCATCCGCTCCACCAGCAGCAACAGCAGCAGCACCACCATCATGTTGCTCAGCACCAGTCATCCCAGCATCAGCCACAGCAGCAAAAGTATCATCATCATCATGCCCAGCACCCGCCTTCACAGCAGCTGTTGCCGCACCAGCAACTTCCACCATCGCTGAATCACCATCCTACGAATCCGTTCATCCCGATGGGAGTAAATCTGCAGAGCGTCAGTATGGCGTCACTCGTATCTCAGCGGGGCCAGTCACCGATAAGCACCGTCAGCAGTTCCAGCAGCATATCGGTCACCCCGAACAGTGGCTCCGGCGGTGGTGGAAGCGCCAGTGTCCGAAAGCCAACAACTCTCGACACCCAGTTGGCTGTCTTGCGAAGAGAAATGGTAAGTCGTATTATTTGTTTGGTTAACTATCTGGGAGGGTTATTGTGATTATCCGAATGACAGACTAAGGTTTAGTTGTTTGTTCTCTATATGTCCAAACACAAATTTGTAACTTTTTAAATTACACCGGAAAAGATGATCGTACATTGGAAAGTTTAAGAGAATTTTGTGGAGCCTACATTTTGAATTATACCCCTTTCTGGGAATCCATTTTTACGCACATTGGCATTCACTTTTTCCGCTCATACGTCATTACCAAATGGAAAAAGAAAGGGTTTAAATGCGTGTGCAAACTATTCAGAAAGAGATTTAAAAAACCCACCCCGTGATTTCTAAATTTCACGAACACAGTGAAGTGGTACGAAATTGACCTCTGCCGCAGCATCATCAGCTGGGCCACAGCATTCTTCATCTGTTGCGGTACCGCCCGCCCGCACCGGTAGTGGATTATCGAAACTCAAGCGAAATTAAAAATTCAACACTTTTTACGCTCGGTTGGTTCAATGGGTTGGCTGGCTGGCTGAATGGATGGATGGTCGAATAGATGGATTGAATGGACATCGGCTCTGTGCGACGCGGCTTTGGACCTCCGCTTCTAGGTCAGCGTGTCTCTATGCGCGAAAGTAGTGGCAAGGTCTCGGAAAGTGGGTTCCAAGTCGGAGATTCGAGCTTGCGGAGACGACCATTATTTATGTCAGATAAAAAGTGAAGTGGCATCGGACGTTTGCAGGAAAGTTGATTGCGATTTTTCTTTCAGCGGTTAGAGCTTTCTATGACCAGCAGGAAAGCATCACGTTCGCGGCATCTTGATTATTAATGCGACTTTGATTGCCAGATGCCCAGCTGCGGGTGGATGAAGATCTAATTTGTGGGTTTGACGAGTTATTTCTACGATGGGTCATTTGGTTTAGTGGTTTGACGCCCGTTTCAGTTTATGTGATCTAGGCTGATGGGGTCTTTATTTGTTAGATGTGAAGTCAGATTCACTAATTTTCTCGGTTCTATTGATTTTTTGACAAAGGCGTTCTTCCATTCGAAGTAGCATTATGGCCCCTACACGAAAACCATTTTCAATGGTCTTTCAATTCTTTTTGACCAGCTTAAATATATAAAGTAGTTTGAAAGTGGCACGTATCTAACATTGATCGAACGTTCTTTGAAGTGGGCGTTGGCAAAACTCAATTACAGCTGTCTGTTTATTCTTTCAACACTAATTTTGCTAGAATATTGAATATACCTTTTTCGCGTTTCTGGAATTTAACAAACCAGTTACTTCTGAAATGCCTCTTACCGTTCCAAGCTCCAATGGTAGGTCTCGGACAAAAAAAGACGCATCTCCATAAATATGACTCATCTCCGTAAAACGATTGAATCTTTATACCCACTCTACACACGCCAAGTTGTTGAGCAAACATAACAAAAAACTGGATAACCAACAAACGAAACAAAAGAGATTTGAGTTGGTAGCGAAACTTTCGAGACGTTTGTTCCGTTGACAGTCGTGTTTCGAATACTGTACAGAAGAAGGAGTCTAATATAATCAGAGCCGTCGAAATTCGCACCAGTACAGTACTCGAATACCGGCAATCTTCGGACAACTTTTCATTTAATAACAGGTTCTGAACCCTATGAATGAGTCATGCTGCCCGACCTGTTTATTTGCTGCCACTATCAGATCTCAATGTTAGCTTTTAGCTGATTTCATACAGCAGCTTCCATCCTTTGCAAGGTTAGCATGAATCATCCCAATCCCTGTAATGAGAAAAGGATATATAATTTTAGTTTATGAGCTTAGTTATATTCATAGCATACGTTTCCGTATGCAGTAAAAAAGAAACTATTTTCGTCGATTTTGAAGCAATGCTGCTGCCACCAAGCGATAATTTCTAAATTGTCTTTTCAATCGGCTGCATGTTTAATGTTTGCATTCCTATTTTGATGGTAAATATATGTTATTTTTGTGCCGTTACGGTTAGAACTCCGAAAACTCATTGCGCGATGATTGGTTCGCTTTAAGATTTGGACCCTCGGGTGACGATATGGCGTGCGTTATACAATTACTTCCAAATATTTCTTTAAAGGTAAACATTTATATGAAAAATGGCCCCAAAGGCAAGATTAGAACATGCAACCTTTGGCTCAATGCACTAACCCCTAATGCTATCCCTGTGCTACAATGATGTCCCAGAAAGAACACATATCGCATTGGCAACATACTGGTGATACTCCTACTGCCACTTAAGCAACGTCACCACAATCACTAGAGTGAAATCAAAAATTGATGAAATGATCACTTATGCGATATGCGATGCGATATGAATATTACTATCGCCAATCCGATAATTATGTGTTTTCCCGTTTAACTGAATGTAGCTGAGCAGAGTGCAGTCGCAATAGGGCACTATAGTTTATATAAAACCTTTCCGGCATCCAAATGACTATAATAGCTCATTTAAGAGTTTGAACGTTGTAAGATGCGTAAGTGGAAGTTCCCTGTGACTTGACTATTAGTTGGTTCCAATAAGTAGGCGAGATACTTGCTTTCCTATACATTCTTTATCAAATCTTTGGTCTACTTACATGAAATCATATTTTCTAATAACATACTAATTAAATGTCGTTAGAACATGTCGTCGCTATCGTTCTATATTGTGACAAACGCCATTTTGGGCTAAAATGAGTTTGATATGTCACATTCCTTGTCTGAAAAGGCGTTTTCAGCATTTTCAAATTCTGCTTGGTTTCTGAGCTATGCCAAGAAACGTGATGAGAAATTGTGAGTTTTTTGTTTCAAATCACTTTATCTTGATATTTGATCAAATTATACAGTAAAGACCCGTTTTTATCAGCCCCTTGGTAAATTTCAGACTGATAAAACCGGGACATTGATAAAATCGGAACATATATTTTTTTTCTTTTTAAGAAACCGAAGCTCTTAAAATATTCTTCTTTAGTCCCTAGATATAGCCTCATAACCTTTCTTAATTATTTAGCTTAAACTTCCCTTAAGGGGGTCTGACAGTGCCAAATAAAAAAAAATTTTTTTTTGCATATGAAGCTGATAAAATCGGGCCAAAAAGCTGATAAAATTCCAGCTTAGTAGGGTAACTAAAATCGGGGGCTGATAAAATCAGGAGCTGATAAAATAGGGTCTTCACTGTAAGATTAAGGAGTTTAAGATGTTTTTCTGTGTAAAAATGTTGGAAGACTGGAAGACTAGAAGAGTGACAGACTGGAAGACTGGAAGACTGGAAGAATGGAAGACTGGAAGACTGGAAGACTGGAAGACTGGAAGACTGGAAGACTGGAAGACTGGAAGACTGGAAGACTGGAAGACTGAAGACTGGAAGACTGGAAGACTGATAAAATAGGGTCTTCACTGTAAGATTAAGGAGTTTAAGATGTTTTTCTGTGTAAAAATGTTGGAAGACTGGAAGACTAGAAGAGTGACAGACTGGAAGACTGGAAGACTGGAAGAATGGAAGACTGGAAGACTGGAAGACTGGAAGACTGGAAGACTGGAAGACTGGAAGACTGGAAGACTGGAAGACTGGAAGACTGGAAGACTGGAAGACTGGAAGACTGGAAGATTGGAAGACTGGAAGACTGGAAGACTGGAAGACTGGAAGACTGGAAGACTGGAAGACTGGAAGACTGGAAGACTGGAAGACTGGAAGACTGGAAGACTGGAAGACTGGAAGACTGGAAGACTGGAAGACTGGAAGACTGGAAGACTGGAAGACTGGAAGACTGGAAGACTGGAAGACTGGAAGACTGGAAGACTGGAAGACTGGAAGACTGGAAGACTGGAAGACTGGAAGACTGGAAGACTGGAAGACTGGAAGACTGGAAGACTGGAAGACTGGAAGACTGGAAAACTGGAAGAATAGAAGACTGGAAGACTGGAAGACTTGAAGACTGCAGTTCATTTGTTCCTCTCAAAACTGATAAATTTTATGAAACAATTGACAAACTTTTCTAAAATTTATTTTATGTCTGATGGAGCAGCAGCACAATACAAAAATAAGAAAATCTTCGCAAGTTTGTGTAGATTCCAGTCAAAGTATGAGTTAAGCGCAGAATGGCATTTTGTTGCAGCATCCCATGGAAAAGGACCCTGTGATGCATTTGGTGGCACTCTCAAGCGAATGGCAAAAAGAGCCAGTCTTGCTCGCGACTATGGAAATACCATATTAACTCACCGGGAGTTATATAACTGGGCAGTTGAACAAAATAATAAAAATATCACAAAATTAATTTTCTGCTACATTTTCACTGAAAAGTTCAACAAAATGTCAGAAGAACTCGAAGAGCTGTATAATAACGTTAAAAGAATATCTGGAACTCAAAAAATTCCACAGTTTTGTGCCTATTCCATGTGGCAAAGTAGAGACGAAAAGGTATTCTAATTCAGACGATGAACCAAAAATATTTTCCTTGTATAGAAATTATACAAAATAGCATGCATGAAGATAGTTTTAAGACAAATGTAATATATAAAAATAAATAAATAATTATGTAAAATTCAATACATAATGTTGTGGTTATTTCTTTCTCTGATTCATCCTCAGCACTAAAGAAAAAAATAAAAATGTGATAATGGAATATTTGTTTAACGACATAAACTATTTTCAATTGGATTCTTGATTAAGGAGTTACATACCTTTTTAGTGATGAAAATGTCAAGAAAGTTTGAATTTACGTAAAGGAATAAAGCAATGATTTCATTACATCAAACTTATAATATTTTGGTAGTACATTTTTCATTAAAATAAACAAGCATAAGTTTATAAAAATAAATTAATAATTGGCGGAGTTATGGCTTTTTCTCCAAAACCCTTTTTTATTTAAGAGTTTTGCGATGATCACGATTAAAGACCAATAGAGCATCTAAAATCCCAAAACTCAATTTCATTAGTATATGAGTATTCCTCGTACCTTAACGATTAGTTGAATAAATAGTATTTTTTCCTGCATTCGAGAACGTTCTTAGTAAAAAATCGCTGTTTTAAGCTCTAAAAATTGTATTAAAAAATTCTTATCCATGAAACAAAAATTTATAAATAAAAAAGAGATGGCAAAAAGTATGAGAAAAATTAATTACGATCAATTGAAAAAAATAGGAAAATTGATTGAGTAGTTTTTCGGCAATCGTGATCACGGAAAAACCACTTTTAGTAAAGCGACATTTCGAGATAATCAAGTTTAAAATTTCAAATTACCATTGCTCTTGGTGGACGAAGCGCACTTGGATGCGCCGTAACTTTTGATTTATTTCTCGGATCTTTAAAAAAAAACTTGAGAAAACATTCTCAAGGAAAAAAAGTCGATTTTATGAAAAATGAAAAAAAGTAAGTTAATACTTACTATACCAAGTCTTGGCATAGACAGAGAAGTCTATCTATGCCAAGACACATACTGGTGAACTCGGGTGATTCATAGTTATGCTGCCTAAGCTTGATCCTCATCAGCAGAAGACAAAAGTTGAACCCGTACGATATTAAGACTGTTCTAATGACCCTGCCACTTCTAGTTTTCCGATCTAAACACGATGTAAACACTTCACATCCTTGCTCTCACTTGAGTACTATGGCTCTAATTTTCATAATTTTTCTTGCCCAGTAATCTCTAGCTAATTGAATTTCGTTAAAATGTGAAAAATAAATTAATAAAAATATGCTTATTTGCTAAATTTGACAATATCTTCTCGCAAACTGAGTTTTATTGGATTCTGAGATGATTATGATTTTCATTGGATTAGTTTTCGACAAAAATACACTGTAGAAAAAAATTCAGTTTAGACAAGGAAAAGTTTTTTTCAAATAAATTGGGGTTTTTCGTAAATCGACTTTAATTTTTTTAAATCGATATTTTCAGTGTAGGAGTCAATGAAGATTTTTTTTAATATTTTTATTCGAAAATTTGACTAATTTTGTGAAAACCTCTCCTACAACATTTTTTTGTAGGATTTGTCATTTTTAGACTACAGCCATTTAAAAAAATGGGTAAAAAAGTTTGGCCCTTTTCAAAAAACAGTCTAGATCGTTTTTGGAAAAACAAAGTATGCAAAGTGGCTTTTTGTGACAAAGTCTTCATGTACAGAAAGTTTCATTAGAATCTGAGAGGGTGCTGCCAACTCTGAATAGGATTTGGTGCGAAATTCGTCTATAGCAAAGGCTTCGCTGCGTAATGCAGTTTACTGTGAAATTCACTAAATTACCTAGACTCCGTTCGCCATTGAGAATATTTTGAGCCCCCTCAACAATTTTAACCATAGCATGCAATTAAGGTTCCCTATTTGATAGGTTTCTATCACCCGAACACGGAATCCGTAGTGCAATTCTTAGCCGGTTGAAACAGCCACTACCGACACTACACGGTTTATCTAAGCTGCTTGCAGAAAGAAGCTGACATTTAAGGCTAGCTTCCATAGATGGCCATTAACGATATTCTTTGGAACAACATGCTTAGGAATACCATGCTGATCGACATTGTCCTGATCCCTGAATGATGATCAATACCACCACGTCAGCCACGGCTCGAATGCAGATACGATGGGAACGGAATTAATAGGAATCTTCAGCACCTCCATATCTATCGAGGAGAAGAGGAGTGTATTAGTAAGTTTCTCAATAGTATTATCGTGTGCATCCGGCTACCGAGAAGGTTTGAAATATTTGTTCGATGGTCTATTAGTTCGTACCCACCGTACGGCAAAAGAACAGTTGGGAACTCTGGACAACCGGCTACCGGGAGGACTGCGAATAGATTATTTGATACTTGTTCTCTTACAGGTTAAGTAATTTTATAAATTTTTGCTTTTCTCCTATAGAAAGATTATGCAATAACTCTGAACATCGTCAAGCTAATCCAGGTAAATTTTTTGACTAATATAGGTTTTTTTGTATTTTGACAGGGGCATAGCTTGGAGTATGCGGTGTGGGGTTAGCACCTCTCCCCCACACATCACACACCACTCTTCCCTAAACCCCTCATCAAGTCGCCTCCCATCAAGCCCTCCCCCGAATAAACTTCCTAGTGCCTCCAGACTAAACATTCCTAGTGGGTATGAAATTTTGATTTTGAAATTACACATTACGTAATACGCAATAACCGCGTTTAATAAAAACTATAAAAATTTGGTTTTAAATGATTTTGAGTTTAAAACTACTTCAAAATTGAAACTAATTTTAAATTTCTTAACAAGTTGAAAATTTTGGGGAAGGGGGGGTGTCCGGACCCAATGTTTCAGCAGCGACACATAGCATCTCAAGTTTATTACTGTCGATCCATTGTATGTATGTGCAAAACGCAATAGACATTTCCTCCATTACATTAAACATAACCAGCCATGGAATCGTAGTTTTGACAAATGAGAAAGGCACAATTGCACCACTAGGTGGATTAAAACAGGTTTTTTATTATGGTGGATCGCTACGATTGTCTGAAGAGATTTAAATGAAACTCGACGTTTGATTTGAACGTTGTCCAATTTCAATGCACCCGTGCTACAGACTATTATATTTTATATCCATAGATTGTGATCGTAGCAGAAGGAATATTCACAGAGTAAGAACCGTGACAGCAATATGCACTTTTTGTTAGAGGAAACTTTGACACTGCGACCACTATTCAAGTTATTTTTGTGGCTAATATAAACCTTAGTACGGATGGCTATATTATTTTCATTTCAGATGTGCATATTGATTTAATTTAGAATGTAAAACAGAGAAAATTGGCATCTTCGAGTTAATGTCTCTTATCATATGAACAGATTAGAAAGAAAACGTGAACCATATTCATGAATATGAATAAAATTCCATTTCATGAACCATAAATAGTCGGGTCATTAATCAAATGTTTGATAAGCAACAGAACGAGTTTAAATCGGGTACTTACCTATTGGGATACTAGTATCAGAGGTGAATTACCAAAGATTAGAGTCGCATTTTGCACATAATACAGCCAATAAATAAATAAATAAATAAATAAATAAATAAATAAATAAATAAATAAATAAATAAATAAATAAAGTATTAAATTTATAAATAAATACATAAACAAACAAAAGAAACACCACGTGTATAAGCCTAAATCCGCTGTTTTCTCTTAGATGGAAAGAATCAACGTTCAAAGCCATACTTTTTTCATTGGTTCGTGAATGGTCAACAATACTCAATGCATATCGTCAGCCATTTTTTTCAACAAAAAAGGAAATTCTAATGCTGATAATTAGTGCAGCTGCCTGGATATATAAATATCCAGTCATTTTATAAATCATTACTGAAAACAAAGTAGTCGTTCATCTTTCTATCAAAGTTGAAAAG
Organism: Topomyia yanbarensis; assembly: GCF_030247195.1. Taxonomy (NCBI): domain Eukaryota; kingdom Metazoa; phylum Arthropoda; class Insecta; order Diptera; family Culicidae; genus Topomyia; species Topomyia yanbarensis. Next base: position 13,772,179 of record NC_080671.1, read on the forward strand.
TCAATACTTAGCTGTCTGAAGTATAATAACTACCAGTACGCAAAAACCAATGCCAATCCATTATTCTTCCAACATTCCTAACTTGAACTACTAAATATCACATACAACAACCTAATGGAGAAAGGCGTGGCAATACCGAAAGCACTACAAACCGTCAATCTGATGATGTGTCAATAAAACTAAAGCATACTACACCATACATGGAAAATACCTTGTACAAAGATCGCTATCTCTGACTATACCCCCTAGCATCAAAGCTTCAAAACACATGATCATAAACCATAGTACCGACTTCAGTTTACGAGCGACTTTTTACGTGCTTCAATCCACAAGGTTCGATCAGCATTTTATTGCATTCATTTTCCACCTTAAAACAAGAAACGGCAAAGTCGGAATAATCAAGTTCGATACAAACCAATTTATTTAACTGTTAATACTCACATTCAACAAACGTACAAGACAGTTTTACGTCCTTCAAGGCATGCATAGTTTTACCCATAATAATGGTACTTAGTTAGTGAAAGTGCAAAGTGCAACCCCCGGGTATTCGATCAAGCATACTAATGCGGAGCACAAACAACGCCTCCTCGGTGAGTGATCAAAGCCGGTTATTAAATAGTTGGTGAATTCGAACAAAACCAATCCGCTAGGGCGAATGAACCAATCAAACAAAAATAAACACAACGAACCACGCAAAGCAGGTGCGATCGATTTTCAAGTAATAAATTGGTTCAATCGAAATTAATTCGAATCATCTGTATGGGTGGTTCATAACGGGTAAACAACTTCGCCGAAGGCGAAACTGATTAGCATAGATTAGTTTCATTCTAATCGGCAAACCGGCCGTCGATCAAGTGAAGAGAGCTCGTCGCAAATTTCAATCGCCGACTATGCTAAACTGTATAATTTCTCAATCATCCAACAGAATAGAAACTACAGTTAAAAGAGATTCACTGATCTTCACATACAAGAATAACATCTGTTTCTAGCCACAAGGGAAAATCTGCACGATTCGGTATTTTTTTTCTTTTCTCTGCCCGATCGATTTAGGCCCCGAAACACTAAGCGAGCAACTTTTCGTGCGTGTTTAATGAGCCACCACGCCTCTGATGAGGCTGGTGATTACCATTCAAACCCCGACGAAATTAGCTTTCAGCTGCCGCAGAAGGCCTTTCCGCGTTAGCATAAAAGATGCATACTTCCGAGCGGAGCAAATCGATTTCTAACGCCACACCAGAGAGTGACGAGTGAGCTCCTTCCATTACTCGTTCGGAAAGACTTTGGCCACATTAGCGACGTCTAGTGGAGCTAGATCGTTGTGGTGAAACTTCCTTTTTATGTATAGGTCATTGAACACTGCGGAAAAATCTAACCAAAATTACAAATTAAGAGCGAAATTCACGTTTAAACAGAAAAGGGATGTTGCATGATTAACTAAGGCTACATTTAACTAACAATTCATCAATACAAACAAGAAAACATAAAGGGCGAACACGAATTTATTGAAACATTTACAACTACATTTACATTTACAAGCAAGAAAATAAACCTAATTATACACAGTTTCTCTGAGCGTATTGTGTGTTTTGTTATGGCCAAGTTGAAAGTGAGTCAATAAGAGACGCGTAAAAAAATGTTGAGCACTCATATGGAAAATCATATATAATACAAACGGTAAAGCTAATTTCCAACAAATTCCAGAATGGTAGACCAGTAAAGATAAGGTCAATGGGAATGATTGTATCAAAATGTCGGAATCCTCATCGAAATACCTTATTTGGCAGATATTATCCAGGGCGTGGAAAATGTTTTACACTGATGGGTCACGAATCAGTGAGGCCACTGGTTTCGGCATTTTCAGAAATAATTTTTCAATTTCTCTCAAACTTGCAGAACCCGCCTCTGTTTATATAGCGGAACTAGCAGCAGTTCACTATAGTTTGCAAATAATTAATACTTTACCCCCGAACCATTACTTTATCCTCACTGATAGTCTCAGCACAATTGCAGCTCTACGCTCAAAGAGGATTGATAATCAAGATCCATTCTTTTTGGGGAAGATACGAGAATCTCTGAGTAACCTAACAAGAAAATGTTATAAATTTACCCTAGTGTGGCTCCCCGCCCATTGCTCTATTGCGGGAAATGAGAAAACTGATAATTTAGCCAAGATTGGTGCACTAGATGGTGAAATATATGAAAGACCCATCGCTTACAATGAATTTTATAGCGCTTCTCGACAGAGGACACTTGCTAGTTGGCAAACATCTTGGGACAATGGAGATATGGGACGATGGCTACACTCAATTATCCCTAAAGTATCAACGAAGGCATGGTTCAAAGGATTGGATGTAAGTCGGGACTTCATCCGTGTGAAGTCAAGGCTCATGTCCAATCATTATACTTTAGATGCGCATCTCCGTCGTATTGGGCTCGCTGAGGGTAATCATTGTGCTTGTGGAGAGGGTTACCATGACATTGAGCATGTTGTTTGGTCCTGCACTGAATATCGTGAAGCCAGATCACAATTAGTAGATTCTTTACAAGTCCGAGGAAGACCAATCCATGTTCCTGTTAGAGACATCCTGGCGTATCGCGATCCTCTATACATGGAACTTATCTATCATTTTCTAAAAACAGCGTCTGTCAAAATTTAATTAAATTCATCTCCTCATACTCTCATCCAAGGCTAATCATTCACCAATTAAAGTGTCCTAGAATATTCAGTTTTTAAATTTTGACAATAACAGAAAAAAAGTAAATAAATACACCCGAAAATACTAGATCATTATGAAATATAACAATGTAAGGAAAAAAGCAAACAATAAAGTGATTTCAGTGTTAGTTTTAGACAAATTACTATTATAGTTAAAATTAGTCTTAAGGATTTTTGTAACGTGCTATGTAAAAAAAGAAACTGGCGTAAAAAGCTTTTGCAAATGCCGTGTCAAATAAACGTATGAAAAAAAGGCGTGGAAAGCGAAGTGAGATTTTCACCACGACAAACACCGTCAATGGTAAAATTTGCAAAAAAAAATTACAATTTTATACAATAACTGACAATTCAGTTCAAGACCTTGCAAACTACTACAAGCAAACCTCAATAAAATCTATCTTTATAGTATCTTATCTTCTATGTTTCGATGTGAAACTTGACCATCTTTTTCGACATGTGTCGCAGCCGTTTCTTGACGGGCTATTACGGGCCTAGTTAAAAAATTCTACTGTCATTGAAAACCCGGACTGGTTTCAGATTGATCTGTCGACATAGTGTAGTGGTAGGGATTAAATGTTCAGAACTCAGATAAAGGTTCGTCGCTTGTATTTTTCTTGCCATTAGCACCTATATTTATGGCAAAAAGGTTCGATACCTATTTGTTACCGAATTTCCAACCATGCTACAGATAAATAACGTAGGCATAACGAATATCGAACTACGATTCGATTTAATTAGGAAATCTACACACGATTCATAGCTTTGATACTTTCGTATTTTCGTAATGTTCTAATCACTATTGTAAGTCAATGGAAAAATCTATGAATCACTAAAAACAAGCACATCGTTCCGGTGCTTATCAAACATTTGGTTGATGACCCGACTATTTATTATTCATGAATTGGAATTTTATTCATATTCATGAATATGGTTCACGTTTTCTTTCAAATCTGTTCATATGATACGACACATTAGCTTGAAGGTGCGAATTTTCTCTGTTTTACATTCCAAATTAAATCCATATGTACGTCTGAAATGAAAATAATATAGCCATCCATATTAAGGTTCATATTAGTCACAAAAGATAACCTGAATAGTGGTCGCAGTGTCAAAGTTCCCTCTAACAAAAAATGCATATTTCCGTCACGATTCTTATTCGGTGAATATTCCTTTTGCTACGATCACAATCTATGGATATAATATAATAGTCTGTAACACGAGTGTATTGAAATTGGACAACGTTCAAATCAAACGTCGAGTTTCATTTTAAAGCTTTTCAGACAATCGTAGCGATCCACCATAATAAAAAACCTGTTTTAATCCACCTAGAGGTGCAATTGTGCCTTTCTCATTTCTCCAAACTATGATTTAATAGCTGTTTCGTACAATATAACATTATGGAAATGTCTCTCATTCTTATTACACTTGGTATGTATATATAAGAGCACCTTTTTGCATTCATCGCGGTATCGGTTTGAATCGAAGTTTTCTATGTGATCGCACTCCACAACCCGTAACTCCGGAGCCGGAAGTCGGATGGAGATGGAATTTAATATCAGTATCCGGGGACGCAACACCTTTCATTTGAGACTAAGTTGATCAAATCGGTCCAGCCATTTTCGAGAAACCAATATAACCGTTATTCTGAATTTGGATGCTTCCGGATCCGTCGATGGTGGCCAGTGTGGCCAAAGAGAGTTTGAATGACTGTTGGTGACCTAGATCTACAAATTCAACAGTTGTGTTTACATTTTGGAAAAAATTTCACCTTTTACATTCATCACAGAATTTGTTAGAATCGGGATTTGCTGCGTAATCGTACGTATCACCCTGTAATTCGAGAATTAGAACTCGGATCCTCACAAAATTCAACAGCAGCTGATGGACCTTTCATTTAAAATAAAGTTTGTCAAAATCGGTTCAGAAAATTCCGAGAAACCGATGTGGACAAATCAACAAATTTTGTTTTGTATCCATACTCTTCAACTCGTAATCCGGAACAAGATGTCGGTTGAAAATGAAATTCAATAGCAACCTATGGGAATATTATACCTTTAATTTGAATCTTAGTTTGTAAAAATCGGTTCAGACATCTCCGAGAAACCGATGTGGACATTTTGTTAACTAATCCGCACATACATACATACATACATACATACATACATACATACATACATACATACATATTTACATACATACATACATACATACATACATACATACATACATACATACATACATACATACATACATACATACATACATACATCCATACATACATACATACATACATACATACACATACACACACACATACACACAGATATTTTGCGATCTCGGCGAACTGAGTCGAATGTTATATGAGACTCGGCCCTCCGGGCCTCGGTTAGAAAGTCGGTTTTTGGAGCAATTGCATAACCTTGCTATATGAGAATAATATTTAATTAGCTTAATCAGCATGAGTTCAATGTTATCTTTATGTGATTATATTTTGAAATGTTGGTGGAATGGTGTTGGTTAGGTGTTCGGATGAGTGGCTAAACACAATTTTTGTAGCAGCTCGGTTTAATTCAGCTCAACTGCAAATTCAAATATCGTATTAGTTGGTTTGAGTAAAGATTTCAGTAATCATAGTTACAAATTATAGTTTTTTGGTCCACCCGCACTACCGATCCTCAACGTAGCAAACTGTGCTGATGGTACTGTCTAGCTCTAAATTAATGCAATTAATACCAATCGGTAACTGTTTTTAAACGTTAATCGCATACTTACAGATTTGTTGTTCTACAAAAGGAAATAAAGTTTCCGAAATCTAGATTTAAGTTAATTTAATATTTCACGTGCTAATAGCGTCCTTTTCCTTCTATTCATTTTCTACTTCTACTTCTTCAAACTACCTGTCTTCTCTCTAATCTTTCACACTAGCAAGGTTTCTTCTCACGCTGGGTTCGCCAGCACCGTCGTCGGAGTCCAGTGTTTCCAACAGTTCCCCCTCCCGTAAACCTTGTCCAGAACCAGCTTTCTGGTCAGATTTACCCGAAGACTCCATCTCAATGAGCGCCAATTTCGCCACTGGTCGCCGATACTCTCCGTGTGCTGTGCGTACCGTAGCTTGCCTTATTCGCCCATCCTTGCCGGGGAAAACCTTCACCACTACACCACGTACCCATCCGTTTCGGCCATTATCATCAACTATGAAGACTAGCCTTCCAGGTTCCAAAGGCTTGCTCTCTTCCAACCATTTGGTTCGTAGGTTCAGCGAAGGTAGGTACTCTTTTATCCATCGCTTCCATAGGTCATCCGACACGTACTGCGAACGCTTGTAAGTGCTACGAAGGGCATCTGCTAGGTCAGTTGGTACGATGGCTAGATTTTGTAAACCGGATGATCTGCCTCGGATGAAATGGTTCGGCGTGAGGGCTTCAGAATGGGGCGATTCTTCTGGCATATACACCAGCGGTCTGGAGTTGATGATCTCTTCGGTTTCTGCGATCACGGTAAGCAAAATCTCATCATTCATCCGATGATCCGCGTTCAGCGCTTGCATAGTTGATTTTGCGGAGCGTACCATGCGTTCCCATATGCCCCCCATATGCGGGGCGGAGGGTGGATTGAAACTCCAGCGGGTGCGGGCGTTCGTGAACACGTTTGCACATGTAGTGTCAATACGGCTGATCTGCTCTTTTAGTTCCTTATTTGCTGCCTTGAAATTAGTGCCATTATCCGAGAAGATAGTGATCGGTGGTCCTCTTCGCAGTACAAACCGTCGAATAGCCATGATGCATGAATCACTATTTAGACGGTGTGCCACCTCCAGGTGGATTGCACGCGTGATAAGGCACGTGAAAAGCGCCACCCAGCGTTTCTCCACTCGTCTTCCAACCGTGACGTCTATCGGTCCGAAGTAATCTAAGCCAACGTAGCTGAAAGGTTTACAATACGGTGTAAGTCGCTCGACCGGTAGCGGGGCCATTTTGGGTATTATGGGTTTGCACTTTCGGATCTTGCACTCCTGACATCGCTTCATTACTCCAGACACGGATGCTCGTATTGTTGAAATGTGGAACCGTTGGCGAAGTTCATTTACGACCGTCTCCCTGTAGCAGTGGCCATAGCGCTGATGATAATGTTCAATTACACGTTCCGTAATCGGATGTTTTCTCGGCAAAATGATTGGGAACCGCGTATCATATGGCACATACTCTGCTGCTTCTATTCGCCCACTGACGCGCAATACGTTAAATTCGTCCAGAAATGGCTCGAGGTGGTACAAAGCGCTTGACTTCTCTATGGGCAACCATTTTTCTTTGGGAAGCTCTCTATTTCGCTGCAAGGTAGCTATTTCGTCCGCATAGTACTCACTTTGCGCCTGTTTCCATAATATGTGTTCAGCTTTCTCGTATTCGGTCTGTTTCAATGGGACGTGTACTGAATCATGATGCTTCACAACAGATCGCAGCATATTCGCCGGTACGTCTATCACCTCAATTGGCATCCGCTGCACCTTACGTCGGCAGTTTGATATAAATCGAATAACACAGCAGGCTGTGCGCAACAGCACATTCCATCGAGAGATACGTGAGACTTCGATCAATGGTTCAGAAATAACAGCGGTATGATACAAATGCGACATCCTGAGTTCTTCCGTCGTATCCGGCGGTGGTAGAGGTTGAGCAGGCCACAAATCCTCAGGACCGCAAATAAGGTAAGGTCCGCAAAACCAGGGTCCCATCGATTCTAGACAAGGCCCATTTCCCCACTTAGTGAGTAGGTCAGCAATGTTCAGCTTCGTTGGAATCCAGCGCCACTCGTCAAGCTTCGTTTCTTGCAGGATCTCTCCTATGCGAAATGCCACGAAGGGTTTGTACTTGCGTTGCTCGGAGCGGATCCACGATAAAACTGTCCTTGAATCCGACCAAATTACACGCTTTGTGACTTTCAGCTCGTGATTCGCACAGACCCTGTTCAGCATACGTGCCCCCAACACCGCCGCGTTGAGCTCCATGCGGGGTATCGATATCTGCTTCAGAGATGCCACTTTCGTTTTGGCCATTACCAGCGCACACTTCACCCCGTCTTCCGTCACCAGCCGAAAGTATGCGACGCAACCATACGCCTGCTCGCTAGCATCCACGAATACGTGTAGTTGCAGTGAACCGTAAGCTTCAGGTGGTGCACCCTGTAGATAGCAACGAGGAATGGATACTTGCTCAATTTGGGGCAATAACAATCTCCACTGCGTCCATTTTTTGTAGCTTCCGTCGTCGATTTTGTCGTCCCAGTCGTAACCAAGTCGCCAAAGGTCCTGGATGATGATTTTCCCATGGATTGTAAATAGCGCCAGTAATCCCAATGGGTCGAACAAGCTCATAATGCAGCTGAGAGCGATTCGTTTTGTCGGACGCTCATGAGTAGTGAGATAGGGCATTAAATCGTCACGAATTGTTATCGAGAACCTAAAAACGTCCTCTTTTGGATACCACACTATACCCAATACTCGTTCGGCTCCAGCACTGGTGCTTTGGTGTAGCGCAATTTTCTCACCGTGCTTAGTTTCTCCCATTTCCCGCATGAATTTTTCGGAATTGGAAACCCAATTGCGAATTACGAAGCCTGCCTTGGAGTGCACTTGCCGCACCTGCTTTGCTCGCTCAATAGCTTCTTCCTCGGTCGAAACACTATCTAAATAGTCGTCCACGTAGTGATTACAGACTATCGCTTTGGCGGCTGCAGGAAATAGGTCAGCATGTTGACTCGCATTGAGATTTTTTACATACTGCGCCGATGCTGGCGAGCATGCAGACCCGAACGTAGCCACGTCCATCAGGAACACGTCTGGAGGCGCCGCTGGGTCGGTCCGATACAAAAAGCGTTGTGAGTGCTTATCTTCCTTTCTAATCCGCAACTGATGGTACATCTCGCAGATGTCGCCGACGAAAGCCACTGGTAACTGACGGAACAGCTGAACTACTGCTGGTAATGACGTTAGCAGATCCGGACCCGCGAGTAACTGTGAGTTGAGCGACACTCCATTTACTTGGGCGGCTGCATCCCACACAAGGCGTACCTTATTTTGCTTTTTGGGATTTAAAACCACATTCAGTGGCAAGTACCAGATTCTAGTGGGATCAGCCTCTCTTAGCTCGGCTTGGGTAGCTACATGTGCGTACTGCTTCTCCTGATAACTTTCGATCTGTTGTTTTACTGCTTCCTCCAAGACTGGATTCTTTTTCAGGCGACGCTCGAGACTGCATAGGCGCTTGAATGCCATCTGATAGTTATCGGGAAGGTGACAGTCATCGCTCCTCCACAGAAGGCCTGTTTCGAAACGGTCTCCGATGCGGACAGTCGTGTTCTGCAGGATCAGTTTCGCTCGTCGATCTGCTTCTGACTCGAGCATCGGTTCGGCAACAGCTCCACAGTCCTCAGTGGCAAAATATTCCCGCATTTGGTCGTGCAGTTGTTGATTTGTTAAGCCACCGTGGGCGGCGAGAAAACCTCGTGCAGGAGTGACTCGTTTTGGTCCATATATCGTCCAGCCTAAGTATGAGCGCACCGCAATCGGTTCATCCACTCCCCCTATCCGCGATTCTAGAGGTGCAAACAAGTAAATATTGTTGAGCCCAATCAGCAGGCGTGGTTCTTCCCCGACTTGTTCTTCTGCGCAAAGTCCACGAAGATGCTGATACTGGTCTATCACCTCCTTGAAGTTAACCGTCTGTTGTGGTAAATAAAGTTTTTTTACTGTGTGTGCATCAGCTAGATGGAGCAAACGCCCTTCAGTGCCTCCTTGAATCTTCAATGACAAGCACTGCGAAGCTGGTTCTTGACGAACGATGTTGCCCGTCCATTTTAGGGTTAATGGTTGTGGTTTACCGACTGCACCGAGCTCACGCACCAAGCTGTCTTCGATCAATGTCATGTCTGAACCCTCGTCCAGATATGCACAGGTAGTTACTGATTTCGACCCGATGTGTATCGTTACCGGAACTATTCTGAAGATGACTGTAAGTTTAGAGGCGAGATGCGCATGGTGCTGGCCCGCGCTGCTGTTAGCTGGCATCGCAGAGCTCGGTAGGTTGGTATTGCTATATACTTCACGATGAGCCAACGGATGGTGATGATGACGGCAACTACCTACGTTGCAAGTAATTTTAAACTTACACCAGCCTTCGTGCTCGTTTAGGCATCGTTCACACAGCCTCCAATTTTGTATAGCCGCGAGCCGTTGTTGCGGTTTCATACGACGAAACTCATCGCAATTTCGAATGCGGTGGCCATCTTTCTCACATATGCGACATATGGGGAAGGGCTTCGATGCACTAGGCGATGTTCCTTTCTGATCTAGAAAATGGGTATGAACAAATGCTCGCTCTCTTGCCCGTGGCTTTTCCGTTCGGCTGTAGCTTGGTAACCTGGACTCAACGACAAGGGTAACCTCACTTGCTTCTTTGACAATGATTGAAATGAACTCGGCGAATGTACGGAGTGTCACTTTCTCAGAGAATCGTTTATACTGTACCCATTCTCGTTTCGTAGGCGCCGGGAGTTTGTCTACCATTTCCTGGATCAAGGAAGGATTGACTAGATGATCCTTAGAATCTGCAGCCTCCAAATGATCGCACAATTCCTGTACGGCCATTCCGAACGGAATAAACGTGTCGAGCTTGTCGGCTCTTGGCGGATCTGTTCGTCTGACCTTCTGCTGCAGCGAATAAATGAGTTGCTCCGGACGACCATAAAGCATTCGAAGTGTAGCTATTACCTGAGGCACCCCAGCTGGCAGCAGCAATCTACTGCGAACTGATTCTAAAGCTGGTCCTTTAAGGCATTCCTGCAGCCTGATAAGGTTCTCTACCTCGGTGAAACCACAAGCTTCTGTTGAATTGACGAAGCTGCTGTAGAATAGTGGCCACTCCTCTGATTTGCCACTAAATACTGGGAGTTTTTTGGACAGCACTTGGCGTGCCGATCGTTGAGCTCTTGTTGGCCCCCGTTCGAATCGAGACCCTGTCTCCGTTCGCTTCTCTCGTAGCGAAGCGTCGTCGTCCTCGTGTGAAGAGACAGTGCTCTCTACTTCTCCCTCAGAATTGGACTCAGGTGGGTCAGTATTTAGAGTTAGTGGTTTTATCTGCGGGGGGCGCTTAGGGGTTTCTCCATCAGTCATAAATGACGGCCGAATTTTTGGTACTTCTCCGAGCTTCGATTCTATTTCCATGTCAGGAAGTGTTTTCTCTAGCCTATAATCGCTAGCTGCATGGTATTCATGAGCATCTAACGATAGAGAAGAACTGCGACGCTCGAATTCTTTCCGTAGCTCGTTCTGTCGCCTTCGATACTCCTCCTGTTCTGTCAGCCGCTTCTCAAGCATCGCACGTTCCTGAACCAACTTCAATTCGTTCAGTTCCTTCTCCTGTTGCAGTTGCCTCTCCGCCAAAATCCGCTCACATTCGATCTGCCTTTTGCGGATTGCCTTGGCGATTGCCAACTCTTCCTCTTCCTGGGCCATTTTTTGCTCCAACCGAAGTAATGCGAGTTGCATGCGGGACTCAACCGTCGCGGACTCATTTGCGGACGGTTTTCCGTCATCTACGACAGCCATTTTGCTTGTTGGGAAACTACCTCTCTTTCCCTGCGGTATGGTGGACATATGGCCCTCGACGGAGGTCAATTGATCGGTGGCATCCGGCGGTTGAAAGGAAGCGTTCTTGAGAGGCATATTAGGATCGGGTTTCCCTGCCTTCTTCGCCATTTGGTCCTTCTTAGCCGCACATTTTTCACATTGGAAAGGCCTTTCCTCTACTCCGGGGGACTCACCCACACATTCAAAGTGGAACCAAGCCTGGCAGTCATCGCAACTGACCATTTCCTCGGTGTCCGAACCATCGCACTTGTTGCATTCACCTTCCGGCATCCTGGTTGAGGTTATAATTTTTGAGTTTGTTGGTTAGGTGTTCGGATGAGTGGCTAAACACAATTTTTGTAGCAGCTCGGTTTAATTCAGCTCAACTGCAAATTCAAATATCGTATTAGTTGGTTTGAGTAAAGATTTCAGTAATCATAGTTACAAATTATAGTTTTTTGGTCCACCCGCACTACCGATCCTCAACGTAGCAAACTGTGCTGATGGTACTGTCTAGCTCTAAATTAATGCAATTAATACCAATCGGTAACTGTTTTTAAACGTTAATCGCATACTTACAGATTTGTTGTTCTACAAAAGGAAATAAAGTTTCCGAAATCTAGATTTAAGTTAATTTAATATTTCACGTGCTAATAGCGTCCTTTTCCTTCTATTCATTTTCTACTTCTACTTCTTCAAACTACCTGTCTTCTCTCTAATCTTTCACACTAGCAAGGTTTCTTCTCACGCTGGGTTCGCCAGCACCGTCGTCGGAGTCCAGTGTTTCCAACAAATGGGTTTGAAAGTGGAGGGAATGGGGGTTAGTAGAGTGGGAGTGGAGGAGGCGTCAGAAATCCCTCATCTTATTTCGTTATATTGGGTGGATGAAGGAAATGCGGGCGTGAGGGTGGTCCAAGGGCAGGGGAGTGATGAAGGAGGGAGGTGTAAGGGCAAGGCAGGGAGGGGGAGGTGCGGCGGCGCAATACTCAACTGCATATTTTGCCTTCCATTTGAGACTTGGTTTGAAAAAATCGGTTCAGTCATCACCGAAGAACCGATGTGACTTTAATTGTGGACTATGCCCGGAATTCCGGACTTCCGGAATCGTCGATAGTGGACAATATATTCAAAGAATGTTTGATTGGCAATCAGTGATCTAGATCTGCGATTAGAAGTAATTTGGTGACCATTTCAATAGTTTTTAGTCTCTGAGGTATTACGATTGTACCGATTTATATGGGAAATTCCAGTGTATCCTTACTAACACCCCTGTAACTCCGGAAGCAAGAGTCAGAACCGAATGAAATTCAGCAGCAGTCAATGCTATTACTGTATCTTTCATTTGAAATGAAGTTTGTAAAAATCGGTAGAGAATTCGTTGGGGAATGGGTGTGATATTAGCTTAGGAACTTGGCGGGTTCACCGGGGGCGTCATAAACCGTCATAGGTGGCCAATGTGGTCAAAACTGCTTTGATTGATCATTAGTGATCCAGACCCGCAAACTAGAGTAATGTTACATCAATTTTAATATGTTTTACATCATTTGAACATCATGGTGGTACCAGCTTATATGGGAATTTGCTGTGTGACCGCACTCTTCAACCCGTAACTCCGGAACCGGAAGTCGGATCGACTAAAAATTCAATAGCAGCTTATGGGAGCGTTATACCTTTCAGATGAAACTAAGTTTGCGAAAATCGGTTCAGCCATCTCTGAGAAAATTGTGTGAGTTTAAATGACACACACACACATACACACACATACATACACACATACACACACATACACACAGACATTTGCCGATCTCGACGAACTGAATCGAATGGTGTATGACATTCGACCCTCCAAGCCTCGGTTAAAAAGTCGATTTTTACAGTGATTGCATAGCCTTTCTTTATATGAGAAAGGCAAAAATCTGTTTTAATCCACCTAGTGGTGCAATTGTGCCTTTCTCATTTGTCCAAACTACGATTCCATGGCTGGTTATGTTCAACATAATGGAGGAAGTGTCTATACCGATTTGCACATACATACAATGGATCGACAGTAACGAACTTGAGATGCTATGTGTCGCTGCTGAAACAAGTGAAACCGGCGGCGGATTCAGGAGGAGGGTTCTGGGGGTCCGGACCCCGCCAAAAATTTTCAACTTGTTTAGAAATTTCAAATTAGTTTCAATTTTGAAGTAGTTTTAAACTCAAAATCGTTTCAAACCAAATTTTTATTAAATGCGGTTATTGCGTATTACGTAATGTGTTCACTTCAAAACTTAATTTTCAGACCCACTTTATTCTGGGGGCACTAGAAAATTTTATTCGTGGGAGGGCTTGATGGAAGGGGATTTGATGGGTTGAAGAGTTGTTTAGGGAAGGATGGTGTGTGATGTATGGGGGAGAGGTGCTAACCCCTCAATACATACCCCAAGCTACGCCCCTGTAAAATACAGAAACCTACATTAGTAAAAAAAAATGGCCGGCATTACTTTGACGATGTTCAGAGTGATTGTATAACCTTTCTATAGGAGAAAGGGTAAAACAATTTTTTTCTGCATTATTTGCATTTTTATGATAAGCAAAATATGCCCAAGAAAAGATTTATAACAGGATTTTCATATGATGTTGACGAAATCGCTGTCAAAATGCTGTCAGAATCGGGGGCAGACGAAATCGGGGGACATAGTCTATCTTGGACCGCCCGCCTATTCCGTCCTCCGGCTGTTTCTCAGCCATAGTATGCATAGTTTCAGTACGATTTACCAACTACACTATGTACGCCCCCAAAAGAAATTAAACTAAATCTTAATTTTTCACTGATTCTGAGGTTCTCAAAAGTGTAAAAAGTGTAAGAATTAATAAAGAGTATTTGCTTCTGACTAAAGCTGAAACTGTTGAGCCGCAACATTAAAAACTCCTACAAAGCAGTGGCTCATGATACCAAGGAAGATTCCACCGTTTTGGAATTTTAGGCAGCCTCAAATTGACGATACATAGTTTACACGATTGTTCAATGAACTAGAAATGGTCATAATGCAAATAATATCTACAAAAACACTCTTCAGGGAAATTCTGAGAAGCGTGGGGATTTTCTATGAACGTCCTCACGGTTCTATAAACTGAAGTACTGCGGACATCAGAGGTATCGTACGAAGTTTCAGAAAATCTTAAATAACACGGTGCTACAGTGATTTTGTACCTAGTACCTAGAAGTTCAAGTGACCTAGTGTATGTCGTAGATCGCATCACATGCAAAACAAAATAATGTATAAAAAATCTTGTATACCCTTAAAATCTTTATGCTATATTTCACCCTAAGGAAAAAAATTGTGTGTTTTCTCACCAGGGTGAAATTTTTTTTGGTAAAACCAGTCTTTGTACTTGATTGGCATAAATCCTTAATTATTACATGGGTGCGTTTCGACTTCGTCTCATCAGAAACTGACACTAACTTTTTTCAAAGTGTTCTGTAAAGAAGAAGAATTGACCTTTCCAACGGTATGCTATGTTATGTTCTTCTGTCAAATATACTATGCTATTTTGGGACAACAATATGCAAACAATTTTGCGATTTTTTCATTGAAAATCATGAACATTGCTCAATTGCTCATTGGATATTTCTTCCAAAATTAGTTATCCTATTAAAAGAATTGATCATTCATATGTGGATTTATTTAGTGATTGATATAATTTGTTTAAAAGTTTCATGGGTATTATGAATAAAAATATTACTTCAAATTTTATTTCTATGGCGCACTTGTGTACATGCTGTCGACATAAAGGGTGAATACGAAATTATTGCAACACAAATCTCATGTATTTATCGGATAAAAACCAAATTTGTTGCGCTGTTTCTACATGTGTTTAGCACTTGCGCAGTCATAGTCGGTCTTTTTAGCGTGTCATTTGTATTATTTGTTTAACTTTCAGGATTTCTGCGCTCCCTTTCTATCAAAGTTGAATAGGCTTCGATTGGATGTAGTTAAGGCCAGTTAAGAGCAGTATTGTCCGTAGAAGAAAAGGTCTCGAATTAGCCTCATACCTTTCCAGTATACTCTCAGAATCGTGGCTTAAAATAGTTCACGATTTCATAGGATGTTGTACCGAAAATTCCATTTCGCTTTTCGTAGATACAGATTGCCTGCTAAATAAGGTATTTCGATGCGCATTTTGACATTTGTATGATTAAATGTCAACCAATCATCAAATTTTTGTACTACTCTATATGTTTGAATGAGCGCTTTTCAGTATTTTTTTAAATCGCGATGTAGGAGGCCGCATTAAAACACAGAATCACTCAATTCGCAGGCGATGATCAATAGATTCAATTCAAAGCCGGTTCTAAGTGTTACCATAATTTCGTAGTCACACTTTATAGCAATTCCATTTTTGGAACTATTAGGAAACTATAAACATTTATTGGAAAGGTTAATCATGGAAAAGATTGCGTAGTTCGAGAATCTACAATTCCTGAAATTTTATCAGCATTTATCACTGGTAATGCCATTGCTTTTCAATTGAACTGAGAACATCGCATGATTTGATGCATTTTTTCGATTTGCATAACATTCTAACTGTAATTTTAATCTAGTGAAACATGTTTTTTCATTGTGCAGCGTACTAATATCCAACAAATTCTTGTTTCCCCACGCAACGCTGGTCCCGACCCGTAGTCGTTTCCATTCCCATTAACAAACACCCGTTTGTTTTTTTTTGTTTCTGAAACTGGTGGATACCATTCAATCAGCTCGATCCACTTGTCCAATGGTGCAACGATTTGATTGTACACTTCATCAACGGTACACCCACCCACAGATCCCGTCAAGCTACTGATTTGGACCGGCTTCTCGGGTAGCAGCGGTGTGGTTGCATTTGGTTTATTTATAGGTTATACACGAAAAACCGGTGCTGCGCTAAATCAGCTAGGTGCAATGCGAAAGCGGCCGCGGCGCGGCTTGCTTGTAGGCAAAAAAAAAATAACATCAACCAACGCTCTCCTTGCTTAGTACGCCGGGAAGCCGAAACGGTTGTATTCAGCAGTGAGTGCATGTAAATGTATGCTACAATGGAAAGGTCATGTTGTACTGCTTCAACCTGATTACTTGATGTCGGTTTACTGCAGCCACCGCACTTGTGAGTTTTGCAATGCTTCAGGTTTCTGCACTCGAGTAGGATAAACTCGGCGTGAATATAGAGAAATCGGACCGAATATTTTTTTTCAAATCCCTACCAGTTAAAACAGTTACATAATGTATTATATTTTGGGTGAAATGCAATCTGTTAATTTGAGATAGGTCTAAACGAACAGCAGGATCTATGTGCCAGTTCTCAACGAAGACGAGCCCAACGACACAATTGAGTGGTCATTATCTGCAATTTTCCTTCTACCTTGTGAGGCATTCAATGGAGAGATGTGCGATATAGATATTATGTTTTTCACACCATTGACCACGTTTCCAAGTGAAGCTACTGTTGAAGACGAAGAAAGGTTTCCTCTAACTGAAGTTTAAAATGAAGTTCGCATTTTGCTTCGCTTCCCGTCTAATTGGACTGCTCTAGAATTTATATATGTATGTGTTGGAGATCGTTAGCTATTAGAGGGAACAACAGACCGTGACCTAGAGTTTATTACTAGGTTGTATCATTAAATACCACTTTCTAAAGCCTTGGGGGTACCCCTCTTATAGAACTTGGCTTCAGTTGGAACGTTATGGTAATTAGTTACTTGTATGTCGCCTTTAAAACAATCATATATCTGTATACCAATCTTAAAACGAGTTTCTACTTAGCTAGAACAAACATTTATAAACGATTGGTTAATGAATTCCTTCCATAAATTCGACAAACATCCGGCTCCAGGTTTGCAAGATCTGAAGTTGTTTCCTGAAAAAAAAAACAATCGACGACAGACAAAAAAAAACAAAAATCTCCACCGCAATTTCGCCGAGGTTATGGGAAACAGCTGGCGAGCGGTTCATTCATTGGAACGCTTCGAGGTTCCGCTTCAAATCGGACTCAGAATCTTCGAACCGTCAAGAACAATGACTTCTCTACTGCTGGGCTGATGCGGTAATGATTTGCGCACGGTCAACCGCTCTGAGTGGAACAAATTCAAGAGAAGGTTGTATGCGGATTCAGTCCCCCTTTTTGGTGCGAGGTCGATTTACGATGATGATTATTATGATGAAGGTCTTGCCGGAAGTTCGAAACAGTGTGCGCTACTTAGTTCTTTATCTGGCAGGTCATGTGAACCTACAAGTTAACAAAGGAGGACTTGAAAAGTTTTTTAAAATGCTGACGCGAAAAAGGCATATTTATGTTATACTTCGAAGAGTTCAAACCACTAGTGCATTTTTTTTTCTTGAGAACGCAATACCATGCCGTGATGTGAAGATAGAAATTGTATACATTAGCAAGTTTGTTAAATATAATATTTACGTAAACCAACGTGTTTCGTTCAATGGGCTATCCTCTTCCAAAATGTCACGCTAAACTTTCAGTCTAGTAGCGCTAAATGTTTTCATTTTATGTCAACACATATATTCAATTCTATTCAATGCAAAATGTCAAATGCAAATCTCGCTTCAACAGCATTCACATCGATTAAATTTATTCCGGGCAGTTCACACATGTTCATCGCTAGTCGAAATGCTATTGCAAAATGCCAAGGTCATCTGGATTATGGACCTACGTAAAAAAACTCTTTTGAATTTGTGCTGTACAGAAAACAGTGGAGGATCACTTGCCTTTGAAACGATTAAACATCCCTCAAAACACCACCGCCAACAACAGCATCAATTCCATTAGTCGTAGCCCCTGAAACAACGTGATCAATCATTCGTTCCGCGTTCTTGGCATGTCGATCCAAGCTGCGTATTCAAACTCTGACAGCACCGGTGCTAATCGCATCGAACTCCGTCGCCGTATTCCGCCCATGTCAGTTTGGGTTCGCAGCTGGTTCTGATTCAATCGAACACCTCTCGAATTGTCACGGCTTGGCTGGTGGCTGTGAGAAAAAGTGATCGATACCTGATACCCCATCCTGTCTCGGAAGGGACACATATACACTCATTCACCAGCAATTCATGCGGAAAGGTACCCCGTCGAAGAAGCCAAAGATGGAGAAACTGCTGCAATATGCAATGTTGCGACGGTCGATTGCACCAGGCGAGAAACCCGTTTTTGTCGTTGACCGGAGAATATGGCAGCGACTGTATCGCCAGATCTAGTACACAGGAAAAGAAAGACCGATCAATATATGGATCATCAGAGCATAACCTCAATATCGTTCGTTGTTGCTGCGTACAAACGAGAAGAAGCAACCGGTTCCCGCCGAAAAAAGTCATCGGCATCTGAAATCTGCTCGTTTCCTGTTTGGCTTGTACATAGCGACTAGCAGTGAGCAGCGAGACGAAC
The DNA here is from genome assembly GCF_030247195.1 of Topomyia yanbarensis. NCBI lineage: Eukaryota > Metazoa > Arthropoda > Insecta > Diptera > Culicidae > Topomyia > Topomyia yanbarensis. The sequence continues at coordinate 13,790,928 of NC_080671.1, forward strand.
AACCGGATATTGAAAACCAGACCTCCCGCTCTGACCGACCGGGTGCGTGAAAAATGTGTGTGTGCAATCAATTGTGTGAAGCGCCAGCAGCCGGTTTCACCTATTAACAGATATTTTCGGCTAGTGCGTTAATTCGATCCGTTTGGCGCGTTCGAAAACCGGTTCGGTTGTGGTCGCTGCGGAAAAGTAGATCACCGACCGCGGACAAACGGCGGGTGGAGGTTTCATTTAAGGCTAGAAAACAAATAAGGATATAGATCGATGTTGTGATCAACTTTGTGCCGTGATGTGCAATGTAAAAAGAGTTTTTCATTTCGACGGGGTTCCTGAGGAGGTGGGCTCAACCGGGGGATGGTTGGTTACATTGCACAGTGGTCCAGATCGCTAATTTAGGAGGAATTTTTACTTTCTGACAAACCTGTATAATTTAGCCGTATCATGTCTTAGGATGAATTTGTGTACTTTAGAAGATGCTTCTTTTTATTGGAATAGTTATTAGGGTGGTTCTAATTTATCTAAAATACGAAAATAAACTTTTTACTGATGAAAGATAGAGCTCCACAGTCTTCCACAAAGTTGTAAAGTAACTTATTTTGAATAAATTTGTTGAACATATTAAAGCTCTATCTCTTTTAGTTTTTGTTATACAAGAAATTTAAAAAAAAAGATTAGGGTGTTCCTGAAAAAAAACGTTTTTTTAGTATAACTTTCGTATCTTTTACTTTTTGTTAACACAACCTTTGAACAGCTTATTGAAAACTTCAAGCCGAGTATTTTTCTCCAAGACACCGAAGGTCTAACTTTTTTCTTTAAAAAGTTATGGACACTTTTCGTTAAAAAAATAGCCTATTTCAAGGCTCAATATCGCTGATGCGGGCACCTAAAATTGAATTCTGTTTCCACCACATGAAAGACCATACTTATTAGTATATTTGAGCAAAAATTGGCGAATACGATATTTTTTTAAAATTTGCAATTTAGATTTAAAGTTTGTAGTTTTGCAGGTTCAACGCATTAAAGCATTTACACACATATCGTTGTATTATGAAAAAAAGCCACTTTCAAATATCATTCTCTCATCGCAGCAAGCTTTGCATAAGTGAAACGACTGTCAAAAAAGGTTTCTGATTTTATTCGTTTTAAATAAAACTAGTAAATATGGATATTAGTCGAAGAGAGTTGGCGAATTTGCTTATTGCTGGTAAAAAGACAGATGAACTGCTTAAGTTCATTACAAGTAGTAATCCAAATGTAAAATTGAGACTTGTTAATGTTCGAAAGAAATTTTATATTTTGTTAAAACAACCTTTGAACAGCTTTTAGAAAACTTCAATCCACGTTTTTTCATAACTCTGAAAGTCTAACTTTATACTTTCAAAAGTTATGGAAACTTTTCGCTCATAAATAGCCCTTTTTCAAATGTCATTATCTCTGATTGGGGCAAATAAAAGTAAGTTCGGATTGAACCATAGAAAAGAACATACTTTTAAGTATATTTGAGCAAAAATTGGAAAATATTATTTTTTTTAAGCATGTAATTTTAAATTTACTAACCAAAGTTTTAAATTTTATCGCATAGCGACATAAAAGAAATTGCCTAAAGCCTTTGTATTTCCTTTTCTGTTTTGCTTACATATCAACAATACTGAATGTGTTCATTAAAAATAATTTGGCTATGACAACAATTTATGATTTATATAAGGAGAATTTATTCAATGCCAATTAATTCAAAAGTAGATGCATTGCATTTTCAGGTATATCCAGCGGTGCTCGTTGAATTCGACGTTTACATTTAAGAGAAATTATAGGATCTGATGAAACAAGAAGTCTCTTGAAAACGTCATCAAGATTGACGAGTCGATCGAATTTGCGTGCGTGGAATTCTCGGAATCTGCGAATACTTTTATTCCTGGTTTCTTGAACTTCTTCACTGCACATACCTACTGGCAGCATGTTATGTTGAATAATGCTTCCTCCATGGACCAGGAGTTTATGCACGGTTGGTGAGAGAGCGTACCAACCATACAGGCGTACATAAAGCAATCGTGTATCTTCGGCGTAACTCCGGTAAGCATCCGCGTTAATTCCCAATTTGCTGTTGATGATTGTTAATAGCACATACATACATTCTAGCAACATTTCGTCCAACCCGGTTTCTTCTGCAACGACATCTCGGTTTCTGAAAAATTTTCGAGCTGTGTTACCATCGTTAGAATTTCCGCCACCTGGCAAAGGTTCGCTAATACGAAGACCTAAACGGTCACGTAACGCTTGTCGAATTTTTATTTGTCGTTCCTTAAGCTCGCTGGTATTTTTGCCTACGCGCCAACGCGGTTTTGCTAGAGCTAAACGGTAAGCAATATTCAATAGTAACTCCATTGCTCGTATTAATGCATGTAAAGGTGAAAAAACATATAAACTATCCGGTGGATCGCTGGCTTCCAGTAAAGGATCATTCAATCGCTTTCCGGAGCGTTTGCATTTATAACACGCTTGAGACGGTGTGCCTGTTACGTCATTCACTACCTTCGTATCAACCATGGAAAATATGAAGCTTGAACTAATCGGAATCTTGCGCATATTAACATTTACTATAGTCGGGACTAATTCATCGATTTGCTTGTTCATCGCGGCAACTTCATCCTTTGTTAGTTCAGGATTTTCCTTCTTGAAAATTAATTTTACTGGTCGGCACAGGGATACTGAAGATGGAAAATCATTATTCCAAAGAATGCAATCTCTTGACTCATCTTTCCGGCGACTAACTACACGTAAAGGTACTATAGATAGAGCAAATATATGCGAATCGTTATACTCGAATAGTTCTCCATTTTCATCTTCGTCAACGCACATTTGCTTGTATCTATGTTCAAGTGGAAAAGAGACTGTCAGTCAAAGTTTAGAAGAAAAATAATGTTGCCTACCGGGAATGGTTGCTGCTTCCATCGCAGCCCCATTTAAAGATAACAAACGTATTATCCTCAGGATGCAGTGGTAGAACTCCAATATTCAGAAACGAGATGAGTCGTTCCACGGTATGGTTAACAAGAGCTTGAAGGGGAACATACGCACAAGAAGGCTGAACAGAAATTCCTGAAAAAAATTGTTGATTCAGGGACGAATCTTTGAGAATAGTACATACCGATCGGATAGCATAGTTTCTTTTCTTCTACTATTTTATTATACGCGGGATAAATGTCCAAACCCTTCTGCATAACTGAGCTGCGTATGTTTTGGTACTGCGCCTTAGAAAAATCATTTTCACAAATAAATCTAAGTGCCTCCTCCGCAGTAAACGCTTCTGCAATCGGGACAGCCATAGATCCTAAATTCTCTACGGTAGATCTGACGGGACTTTTCGACAATCGTTCGATTTGTCTGCCAACTAAACGGAAACCAGTAGAATTAGCGTTGACGGCTGACGCTAAACCAAGTTCTTCCGTGGAATACTTATCGCGCAACTTTCCTAATCTTTTTATTTTGGCTCTGCGACATATTTCGGAAAATGGTTTCCTCTTTCGGCCTTTACCTTTACCTTCGACTTCGAATCTTAGCTTTCCTTCAAGCCACACAAAATTTTCCAGCTCAAACCGAATTTGCGTGCGCTTACTCCGAATCCACAACCTTCTAAATTCCAACATGAAGATTTTTATTTTCTTCCGAGCACTAACAAGTCTCAATTTTACATTTGGATTACTACTTGTAATGAACTTAAGCAGTTCATCTGTCTTTTTACCAGCAATAAGCAAATTCGCCAACTCTCTTCGACTAATATCCATATTTACTAGTTTTATTTAAAACGAATAAAATCAGAAACCTTTTTTGACAGTCGTTTCACTTATGCAAAGCTTGCTGCGATGAGAGAATGATATTTGAAAGTGGCTTTTTTCATAATACAACGATATGTGTGTAAATGCTTTAATGCGTTGAACCTGCAAAACTACAAACTTTAAATCTAAATTGCAAATTTTAAAAAAACATCGTATTCGCCAATTTTTGCTCAAATATACTAATAAGTATGGTCTTTCATGTGGTGGAAACAGAATTCAATTTTAGGTGCCCGCATCAGCGATATTGAGCCTTGAAATAGGCTATTTTTTTTAACGAAAAGTGTCCATAACTTGTTAAAGAAAAAAGTTAGACATTCGGTGTCTTGGAGAAAAATACTCGGCTTGAAGTTTTCAATAAGCTGTTCAAAGGTTGTGTTAACAAAAAGTAAAAGATACGAAAGTTATACTAAAAAAACGTTTTTTTCAGGAACACCCTAATCTTTTTTTTAAAATTTCTTGTATAACAAAAACTGAAAGAGATAAAGCTTTAATATGTTCAACAAATTTATTCAAAATAAGTTACTTTACAACTTTGTGGAAGACTGTGGAGCTCTATCTTTCATCAGTAAAAAGTTTATTTTCGTATTTTAGATAAATTAGAACCACCCTAATAACTATTCCAATAAAAAGAAGCATCTTCTAAAGTACACAAATTCATCCTAAGACATGATACGGCTAAATTATACAGGTTTGTCAGAAAGTAAAAATTCCTCCTAAATTAGCGATCTGGACCACTGTGCATTGCTGTAATGTGAATTGTGCAATTTGGCGCGGCTGGAAGGGAGCGCTCAACCATTCTACCATTGCAAAATTTGAATGGTTTAAATCGTGACGTTTGTTTTGCAGTTTAATTTGTGTGCCATAATACATAGGTGGGGTTCTATAGTGACCAGCACAATTTTGCTCCATTTAGATGGTAAAATAGTAAGTTTAACTATTAGTATTGTACCGATTGGAGATTTTCACGAATACTTAAGGCTTTCTCAGTCAATTAACGTTGAGTAAAAGAATTGTTTTTAAAAGTGACCAACGTTTCGACCGTTTTGGCGGCCTATTCCAAGGGAAATTTACCCGTATCGTGACACCCAATCGAGGTAACAAGCGAAACACCTCGGCTAAAGTAAAAGCGCGCACACACACATTCACATACAACACAAATATTGTTGACCAAGTTTGATTGCATCGTCGATGAAACATTCGCTAAGGCGGGTTTCAAGCAACTCCCAGATCAAGAGTTTTACACGGCTGACGGAAAGTAGATGTTCAATAGAAGTTTAAGCAGAAATAGTTGTCAGTTTCCGGAAAAAGGTTTGGTTTGGCAGGCGATTTGTGTATGTAGAGTGAAAGTGAAATGTTGGAGACAACTGGTACTGTCACTCATGATATTTATGTCAAGGAATGATTGCAAAAACCGCTTGCCGTCATTTTTTTTGAAGAAATTCCAGTTTTTCCGTGTTGTTTTGACCAGGCCTAGGTTTCGAACACTACGGGGAACTGGCGAAGGAGTAGTCCAACAATGTGCATGTCGTACCGACATAAAAAGCCCTTCAAACTCGCAAAAGTTGCGCCCAATTGAAAATATTGGGCAATCGTTAAACGGAACCTCACTAAATCTCTAAATATAGCTGAGAATGAGAACCAATTCGGATCAAATTATCGTTCGACATTAAATAAAGTGGACTGAACAGCGGAACAAAATCTGATGGAGGATATGAAATGTGAATTCCGACAGTTTGTCAATGGGACATAGAAGTCCTAGTTAGGGTAATGAGCCTGTTTTCGCCATGTTTCTATTATCACCCTACCCATTGTTGGTAAAATGGACTAAAAAGTCCATCGATCGGCACATTTGCTGTAACTTCTGATGATTCCACTGTAGAAGAAATGAGTTTCAGCTCGTTATCGGTTGTGATGCAAATACCTATCACTTTATTTGGGGTAGCTTGGATACCAATTTGAGAGGCTCAACATTGATGGGATGCCTAATCAGCACGAATCGGAATATACTCAAAGAACAAATACATTTATTTGTTTTTTATTTTTGACGTAAGTGCCAATATCTTATTTAAAACTTTTTGGTGGTATCCGGCGGGCAAAACAGATCGAAATGGTGAGTTAAGCAAAAGCAATTATGTGAAAAAATCCCCCCTGAGGCAGGATTCGAACCTGCAAGTCTTGGAACTCCGGTTCAATGTACAAACCCCTATTCTATCCCTGGGATATGATGACGTGCCAAAAAGAACACATGATTATCGCATTGGCGTCTTAAGGACATGCTGAATAGAGTCACAAGGTGGCAGCTAAAATGGCTGGCGTCGTTTCAGCTTCTTCTTTTTATTTCATCGTCAAAATCAAAACATTGCATTGGCGCGCAAGACAAAATCGTCTGTAACTTAAATATCTTATCTCAGATTGCTTAGAAATTGTATCACTGTATGTAAGCATGTTGGCACATGCAGATGAATAGATTCTCTTCGCAGAATTTTGATTCGTTTAAAAAATTTGTACCTTTTTATTTTTCAAAACAAATCAAACACGTGGTACAAAAATCAGTCAGCTGATTGCTGAACGATACGCTTGTGTGCGTGCCATCTCCTATCGGTATAGTACGTTCTAGCCGCACACAGGTGCTGAACGTAACCCGAACATAGCCGAACCTTTGTTGTGATTTTGGCATCGCTTCACCTTAAAGTCTTAAATAAGGTATTGGCACTTACGCCAAAAACTAAAAAAAAAATTATTTGTTTAATTCGAACGGCGGGTTCACTTCCGTCATACCTCTGTTAACTGGGCAAGGGACCTGAAATCGACAGTCTTCATTAACTCTGTCACCCACCAAAGTATGATGGGTAATGAACAAAAATTAGACCTCAGACGATAATAAAAACCCGGGGTTGGTATCTAGTAGGGAAACTAAATAGATCAATTGTGTTGAATGGCAGCTGAGGTTGTTTGTTGTCTCGCTTTTTTGGTATGGTACGATTACTGTCGCCAATGCGATAATCATGTTTTCTGTGTGGCACGTCATTATATCCCAGTGATAATAAAAGGGTTTGTGCATTAGGACGGAGTCCCAAGGGTTGCAGGTTCGAATTCGGTCTTAGGGGGGAATTTTTCACATAATTGCTTTCACTTAACGCACCATTTTGATATGTTTTTCCCAAAAAAATCTAATTCAAAGAAGCAAAAGTCTTATGCGAAGAAACAAAAGTCAGATCGTGCAAATGTTGCCTGAAATAAAATGAAACCGTTTCTCTTATTTTTGCAGAGGTTATGTTTAAAGATGAGTAAATCGCATAAGCAAGAGGTGATGCTCGGGTTAAATATTATGGCTACTGACTTGCAGTCTTTTTGCATAATATCAATCATTCGTGATGTGGAAGGTGAACATGGAATTTAGGCTTATGCAAATCGCCTTTATTCAGCTCGACCAAGTCAGGCATTCAATGCTCACGTTCAACAAATTAGCCTAGAGAAGATTCATTTTGCATAACAACTCAAGCACATAGATGTGTGTGATAACGCTTAAATAAAAATTCTCATGTATATGGATGATGGGAAAATGGAGGTCCGGCTAAATTTTCTGACATCACTTATCTGCAAAGTGACTATTAAAAGGTTCACGTCGCATTTCGGAGAATGAAGGGAATATAATGGATTGTGAAAGACACATGGCGAAATTACTTCCCAGGTATTTGAAATGATGTTTTTGTTGTAATGAGAATGCGGGTGGATTGACCTATTTTTTTACCTTACCCCAAGAAACGCAAGGAAACAACCGAGGGAAATTCCTTTACGGAAATAAAATCCATCACACAGCCTCCAATACCATCCCTTGAACCAAAAGCGATTGCCAAGTTTGTGGTTGCTGGGGCAGACAATGATGACAACTGTTGTTAAGAGCCGCATAAAGTACCTCCAAATCAACAACCAGTTTCATCAATGAGGAAGTTTCTACAAAGGACATAGAGTTCACAGTCATGACTCGTAAGGGCAAGAAGCAAGGGAGAACAGCTGATCGCGAACATGAAGGCAGCAATCACGATAATATCACGGACGTAGATAATAACAAGATATAAATGAAAGACTCCAAATACGCAGTCGGTGAGGAAATAAATGTTTCCCCGTTGCGTCACATTTTGAACCAAATTCTCACTAGTAGTCTTGAAATAAGATACATTCCCTTAGCGGTCAGGTTAATTATTTTCATATTAATTAACCGTGTTACTTATGAGAACGAACTTTAGACCGATCAACCTCCTTCTTTTTCGTGTATTCGTTTCACGTTTCACTACATTCGGAATGTTAGGTTGGACAAACACCCGTTTCATGGCATGAAAAAACTGCCACAATATTGCAAAAGCTTTTTTGCAGAAGTATCCAAGCTTTAGAGGAGCACGAGGTCATGGGATACCTCCCTTAAGACAAGTAGAGATTAGGACACATTAATGAAATCTTGTCGCCGATGGCTTGTTAATCGGCTTGGAATCAAAGAACTAAACATTTAAAGTATTTTTAATTGCATGAACTAGTTTACAAAACCAACAATACAAGCATTTTACGGTTCATGGGTTTGTTTACAATACATGAATTGAACAATAAAAAATACTTCTAAAATAGAATAAAACACACTTCAGCGTGTTTGATCATTGATTATATAGACAGAAATATGAAATCGTGAATCAGTTCACGTACAAATGAAGTAGAACGTGAAAAATATATCTATGACTCTTGAACTCAGTTCACAATAACATGCACAATGATTGTTAACTTGTGAACTAGTCCGCGGTTCCAATATTGGGCCGCGATTTATGTTGCTTGTACTGTGAACGAGTTCTCGTTCAAATTCGGGAACAACACTGCTAGAACTATGCAGCCAGCTTACGCGTTTTAGAGAAAAAAAAACTCTGTGGAAGAAAAACTGAACACAGCGATGAAATACATGATTTATGTTCACGCTCCTGTTTTCGTAACCTAAAAATTATTCAAAAATTCCTACCATAATGTTTATGAATTTGGGTACAAATTTGTGGCTGAACCAAGTATGAACATGTAATTTACGAATTAGTGAATTTTCTCATATCAGACTAAGGACCGATTTCTTCACCTTAAGCCAGGTTTAAACGTACTGGTAAAGATGCTTTAAAAGTTAAGCGAGGGCGAAAAAATCGACCCGAATATTACATTCACACTACTAATTAAAACGTGTTTTAACGCCATCTTGATGACATTTTTCCTGTTGCTAATTATTATAGCGTGTTATAATTCTGTAGTGTTCTGTACTGTAATCAACTTGCCGCAAGCCTTCAGAGTTTGCATTTGGATGTGATGTCAAAAATGACGAAATCAATCACCATTATGTTCGCCACCAATCAAATGATCGAACTATATGTCACGAAAGACCACCTCCATGATCTAGCATTAAGTTACCGTCAAATAACAAGTCTCACCCGATTGACTGAAAACATGTTACAACACCGTAGTATATCATGAACGACTATATCGTGCTTCCACGGCACTACAAATCCCAGCTGAACTAAACCTTCATTCCAACTGCATCACCGTGTTATGTGCCAACGGAATTCGACAACCTGAAAACCTTTGGTCTATATTCTATTGGTTAGTATGCACCATCGCTAGGCCCTTACTTAGTAGTAGCCAGCTACGTTTCATAATTTACGATCACGATCTGTCCACTTTGTTGATGGCGCTGGTTGGTAATCAGACATAAATCGATATACTGATCAATGAGAAAGTGTCACGATCTTTTCACTTTTTCTGCGATCGCGTATCGAGAAAACCGATCCACAGTACCGTAAGGTAGACTAGGTAAGTTTCTAGGCTTAGTAAAGAATTCGTTTAATGAACCGAGTGGACAGTAGATCCCGTCAATCATTACACGCGAGTGCTAGAACGAATGTCATTTCTAGGTAAATTTTACTAATGTAAGGCTGTTATTTAGGGAATTTGAACTATTTTTAAAATTTCGTTAGAGAAAGTTCATAAACTCATCGAGAAACTAGCTCAAGCACAGCAGCCTTCATGTCGGTGACAATCACACCTAAACCAAACGAGATGAAACCATAAACTTTCCAGTCCGGAAAAAAACTCTTTGCGGCACTCGTTCGAGTAACAATTATTCGCAGTGGTTAATCAGCGATCAGAAGAAATTGCGGGCGTTTGAGGTACGGTGCTTAACCTATTTATTTCAGTCGCTTTGGTTCAGTCTTAAGACATGGACTGATTAGCTCCTAGCTCTGCTTTCAAGCATCGTTGATCTTGGCGTCAAGGTTTACATAAGTCTGTTTGGTTTTGGCGCTACCCGTGTTCAGTGACGCCGCCACCGTCACTGACCAAAGAGTAGTCGAAGCACCATCGCGCCGCTCTGGCGGTTTTGGGTGAAGTAATTTAATTTGACATGGTAAATTAGTCTAATCTAGTTATGGATTGCGAGTGTTGTTTGGAGTGTGCCGGGACGATGGTATAGGTGTTGATGAAGTCACTAAAGCAGGTGGCTGCTTGGAGGCAGGCCCTAGCGTTGTTTGATTAGCGTGGGGCAGAATTTTTATGGTTTAGATGAATTTTATAACAATAGCTTATTGTATCCAGCTGCGGTCGTTTTTTTCATATAAATGTACGACAACAATTTTGTCAACCATTAAATTACTTGTATAGTAGAATGTGGCAATCCATTCACAACATTCCGGTTTGCGTGGTAAGCATAACATTATTACATATATACGTTCGAATTTCGCATCATTAGTGGCATGCGTTGTTGACGGCAATAATTATAAACGAGGCTGCGCGGAATGAGGTCAATGCTATAGAATGTGCTAGTAGTTGCATATTTATTCTTTTTAATGGTTACTTACTTACTTTTTAGATAAAACAGGCACATCGGAACGACCCGGAGTTGCTCTTATTGACAGCGATAGTAAGCTCATCCGTGAACTTTCCCCTGGTGGAGTGATGTTTGCTCCGAAAAACTTAAGACCCAAGTCACATCCTCGCAGCACGTCATCGCTCTCTGTTTTTTTTGTTTCGGGTGTTTCCTTGCAGACCGAGCCTATCTTACCACAGTTTCCAATCGTTGCCGTCGTCGTCCAACGAACCCGGACTCGTCGTTTTGTTTCATTTTTGTTGTTGTTGCAAATTTCTCCTTCAGGCGGGTGGGTGTCGGTTGTCGTCTTACTCGTTGTCACTCTTCCCTGGTAGAGCATTTTTCTCACGTTCGAAAGCCCAAGTCGCGTATTTATCCAATTTCAATTCAATTTTCACCGAGACTTTGTCCTACGTGATCTTCTTTGGGTTTTTTGAAAACCACAAAGCCGTCATTGCATCAGATTCATCACTTGTTGGCTAAGGATACCCTTTCGTACAGCGTGATGTGTTGGTTAGGGGTTATGGAAAGAGTGAAATATAAAAAAAGATATGAAATTAAATGAGAAAGTCAGGATTAACGTTTCGATTTTGTCTCATCAGTTTGAAGTTGACTTGACCGAGTCCAACCAGGAACACTACTTGTGTTCACATGCAAACGGCTGGTCACGGAGGATGTTTCGGTAGTACAGCAGTTCTAATTATGACGAGATCATAGTTCAAGTTTCAAACTAACGTAATACACTGTGCTGTATTTCTCACTGTCTAGGAAATTGGTTAAAATTGTTTGTACGGAAAGGCACACTGCGAAACTAAGGATAAAGGTGTGGTAATCGTTTGATTAGTATGGCGGTCATGTCGACTGCATCATGTCAATGAGAGGAAGTGGAGCTTTAATATCGACTTTCTTTTAAAACTGATATTGTGCCCTGCGCAAATGATTCTAACCTAATTTCTCCTTAGTGACGCGTATAACACAGCATAAAAATGGATATAAAGATACTTCGCAAAACGGATCGCAGTCTGTACTACAATATTCAATATTGTTTGAATTCTATTCTGATTGATTAATTCTGCCTGAGTTATGGTTTCTAGTATGTTTGGGAATTTCCTAATACATTCGAAAGTAGACTTGGCTACAAGTGTTCCGGGATTTTGAAGCCACGAATTTAGAATAGATATAAAATCATAGGGTTGTGGGCAGGATTTTGTGTTCTGTCTATAACACTTGTTTCGTTCATTTGAATGCTGAATATATCGGTTAAAACGTGTGGCAACTTTGCGCCTAAGAAAGCCTATCAAAGCCTGGTGAGGAGGTGTTTTATATTTATTTATGCCAGCAAATAATCAGCGGATCTCTAAAAAAATTCAAAATTTTAGTTTACGATTGTTTTGAACGATCGTTTTCTAATGTTCATTTTTAGCTTACCTTTCGAATACATTTAATTTGTGTTTCGAATTCGTTTCGTCTCAGTAACTAGCACCACCTTGGGACAAAATTTGACGACGTATCCAAAGTAGTGCCAAAACTATGCTTGTTAGACACAATAAACCAACAGTTCACACGACACATGTGAACGCCTTAAGCAAATCTCTTGTCCCGAGTGATGTCATGGGGAGCAAAGACAGAAGTTCTGGTTTGCCGACGATAAAGTGAAAACGAACTCTTGTTTTTTGGTTAGGAAACCAAACATCTATGCAACATTTATTCTCTTTTTTTAGAACATTGGGTGAAGCGAATTGACCAAATTTTTGTGTATTATAATGTGTCATTTCAATAACATTCTGTAATTGTTTCATGCAAAAATATCGTCAAGCGACTCGGTGATGAAGCTTTTTGTAGAACGTTTCTGGAAAAAAACATTATTGGCGGTGTTAACTGCCATTCGAAAACTACTTAACCGCTTTATTTCAAATTTTGCATACACATTCTATGTAAAAATACCTAACCCCTACGTTGAGTTTTTGAGATAATTTTTCGATTAAGGGTGCTTGTTACTCATTTGTAATAAAAATTCCTATCTTTCACGAAAATTCCGCCATTCTCATTTGAGTAAAAAATCCCTAATCGGAAAATTATCTCGAAAATTCAACGTTAGGTATTTTTTACATAGAATGTGTATTCAAAGTTTGAAAGAATCGGTAAAGTAGTTTTTGAATGGCAGTCAACAGCAGTTTACAGTTATTATTTCATATGGATATTTTCAGCAACATATTGACTGGCTTGTCCGGACGGCACAATAAGTTGTAGCCGCTATGGAGTTTCGGCAACATTGGCATTTGCACACACTCACACCTAAGTGACCCTCCGCTAGCGAATGACGGATCCTAATAGTAGCATGTCTGTAATAACATACGTACATGGAACTATTGAGATCCAGAGCTACAGGTCCAAAGCCCTGGTAAAGGAGGATGGTTGTGATGATCCGGGCCGAGATCACCACGTAAAGCAAGGTAGGGCATAACCCCAATTCCAAGGCGCGAAGCGACCCGTGCCGAGGGATGAGTGATCGAGGGGGTGAAAAAGATGCTCGATCGTTAACGGAGCCTGTGGGGTACCTGGGCAACCCCCACAGTAAGCGTCCCTTACCACGCTAATGCGGAGCTCTGGCGTGGCGGACATATATTTCTCGCGCTACTCGTGGGACTATACATGGAGGCAAATAAAAATAAAAATAAACAGACGGAGGTGCCAAACCCCTTCGCAAGAGGTGGTTTGGCGAGGTCTCCCCCCGTGGGGAGAGTAGTGGAGCGATGAGTGCTGCACCCGAAAGCACCAGTGACCCCCCAGCAGCGGTAGGCAATACCCCTACCAATGCATCGGAGGGGCCAATAGCTGCGATGCGCAAAGTAGCGAAGCAACTCGATGCTATAATCGACTTCGCTAGCGCAAAGCAGAACATAGCCAAGGAGTTGAAGTTGAGCCTTCTGGAGCTCCGGAAAGCTGTTCGTGTCGCAAGACAGGAACAGCAGGCATATGTTGAGAGGGTGGAATGTCGGGAGAGGCCCGACAGAGAAACCCAGACAGTGGCCTCCAATAGGGAGGAAAGAGAGAAGGTCAATAGAGGTTCACAGACAGTGGCCTTTACCTTCTACGGAGCAGCCACGTCGATCGGAGCGGCGACCGAGTTCCCCTCAAAGGGAAAAGGAAAGGGCAATCGCAAGACGGCATCGAATGCGAAGCGCCCTAGGAAGTCGCCAGGAGAGGGTGCCAAAACCGACACCACTCGGCGTGCAACCGTCAAGGTCAAACGCCGCCTGGGTGAGGTAAGCGAGGGCGAGAGTGACCTCGCTGTGGAGAGCGATGGTACCAGCAACCCGACACGACCGGGGCAGGGGGGCTCAAACCCCTGGACGCTGGTTACCAAGAAAAAGCCGGCACCGAAACCGGAGGTACCGCGGCCTGCGAGGAAGGCCAAGGACAGAGGCGAAGCCTTGTGGTTAAAAACCGACAAGGACAAATACGCCGATGTCCTTAAATCGATGAAGGCGGCCGAAAGTCTCTCGGCCCTTGGGCAGGATGTGCGTAGCGTAAGACGCACCAATACGGGAGAGATGCTCCTGGTGCTGAAGCGAGGCGCACAATCAAGTGCAGTATATAAGGCCTTGGCCCAAGAGGTCCTTGGTGAGGGCGCCCAAATCAGGTCGCTAGGTGCGGAAACAACTCTCCAGTGCAAGCACTTGGACGAGTTCGCGACCGCAGAAGACGTCGTCGCAACCGTCAAGGAGCAATGCGGCGTCACAATCGAGCGGGCCTCTGTGCGATTGAGGGACGGACCCTCTGGCACCCAAGTAGCCTACCTCAGGCTACTGAATGCGGATGCCAAAAAGGTAACCGAGAAAGGGAAGCTGAAGATCGGCTGGTCGGTATGCCCTATTAGTATACCCCAGCCGCCTTCAGTGGACAGGTGCTATCGGTGCCTAGAATCCGGTCATAAAGCTTACGAATGCAAAGGCTTAGACAGGAGCAAGCTATGTCGTCGATGCGGCGAGGGGGGCATAAAGAGCACTAAGGCATATAAGTGCCTTATCTGCACCGCTAAGAAGCAAGCCCATAAACATGCTATGGGCGGACCTTCGTGTCCCTTCGGCGAGTTAAATAAGAAGAAGCCGTGAGAGTCACACAGCTAAATCTTAACCATTGTGCAGCAGCCCAACAGCTGCTGTGGCAGTCGGTCTCGGAGTCGAGGACAGATGTCGCCCTCTTATCAGACCCGTACAGCATCCCTGCCGGCAACGGCAATTGGGTGTCGGACGGGTCTGGAATGGTGGCAATCTGTACAACGGGAAGGTTCCCGGTTCAAGAGGTAATACACCCCTCCGCTGAGGGTGTGGCGATTGCCAAGATCAATGGTGTGTTCTATTGCAGCTGCTACGCCCCACCAAGGTGGCCAATAGAACAGTTCTACCAGATGATCGACAGGCTCTCGTCGGACCTCGTGGGCCGGAAACCGGTAGTAATAGCGGGAGACTTCAACGCTTGGGCAGTGGAGTGGGGCAGCCGCTGTACAAATAGCAGGGGTCAAGCGCTAATGGAAGCGTTTGCGAAACTCGATACTGTGCTAGCTAATGATGGCTCCGCTAGTACATTCCGTAGAAACGGAGTGGAGGCGTGGATTGATTTGACCTTTGCCAGCCCGAGTCTGGCTCCAGGCATGGAATGGAGGGTAGACGAAGGCTACACCCATAGCGATCATTTAGCAATCCGCTTTAAGATCAACTATGGTGTGCAGCATCCGAGGGCGGGAGATCCCTGTCAGATACGCGGGTGGAAGTCCAATCACTTCGACAGCGAAGCTTTCACCGCGGCCCTGGGACTGGAGGCCAACACCGACAGTCTAAGCGGGGATGCGCTGGTAGCTGTTCTATCACGCGCGTGCGACGCCACTATGCCGAGAAAAACACTGCCAAGAAACGGTAGATGCCCGGTATACTGGTGGAGTGCCGAGATTGCAGCTCTACGGTCAGCCTGTCTCAGAGCTAGACGTAGGATGCAAAGAGCTCGCACCGAGGATGCAAGAGAGAACCGCCGTGAAGTGTTTCGAGCTGCGAAATTGGCCCTTAACAAGGCTATTAAAAGCAGCAAGAGAGCGTGTTTCGACAACCTGTGTGAGAGTGCCAATGCGAATCCGTGGGGTGACGCCTACCGGATTGTGATGGCCAAGACCAAAGGGGGCTCCTCACCCCCAGAACGGTCTCCGGACCGGTTGGCAACGATTATCGAAGTACTCTTCCCGTCTCGAGCCACAAGCCCCTGGCCACCTGCACTACGAGACAGTGCGGGCACGGTCGAAATGGTGGCTCCAGTGATGAATGAAGAACTACTCGCAGTGGCTAAATCCCTAGCAATGAACAAAGCTCCAGGGCCGGATGGAGTTCCAAACAACGCTCTCAAGGCAGCGATCATAGCGAACCCGAACATGTTCAGGCTAGCTATGCAGAGATGCCTTGACGAGCGCCGTTTCCCCGATAGATGGAAAAGGCAAAAACTGTTGCTGTTGCCGAAGCCCGGGAAGCCGCCAGGCGACCCATCGGCGTACAGACCAATCTGTCTGATAGACACGACTGGCAAACTGCTTGAGAGGATCATCCTCAACAGGCTCACCCCGTACGCGGAAGGTACGGACGGTCTGTCAAGCAACCAGTTTGGCTTTCGAAAGGGTAAGTCCACAGTGGACGCTCTCAACTCAGTGATAAATACTGCCGAGATAGCGATCCAACGAAAAAGGCGAGGTATTCGATACTGTGCGTTAGTGACACTTGACGTGAAGAACGCATTCAACAGCGCAAGCTGGGATGCCATCGTGCTCTCGTTACACCGGCTTAGCCTACCGGTGGGTCTGTACCGGATCCTGGAAAGTTACTTCCAAAACCGCGTACTGATATACGAGACCGATGCCGGTCAGAAAAGGGTTCCGATTACCGCCGGAGTCCCGCAGGGTTCGATCCTAGGCCCGGTGCTATGGAACCTCATGTATGACGGGGTCCTGAGACTGAAGTTCCCTCCTGGGGTCAAGATCGTCGGCTTTGCCGACGACGTAACCTTGGAGGTCTACGGGGAGTCAATTCCTGAGGTAGAACTAACCGCAGAATACGCGATTAGCACGGTGGAGGAATGGATGAGCGCGAGAGGCCTGGAGCTCGCTCATCATAAGACGGAGGTAGTTATCGTCAACAACCGCAAGTCGGCACAACATGCAGTTATCCATGTGGGAGAAGTCGCGATCACTTCACAGCGAAGTCTGAAGTCTCTCGGAGTCATTATAGACGACAAGCTGACCTTCGGCAGCCATGTCGACTATACGTGCAAGAGAGCGTCGACTGCTGTTGCGGCACTATCGAGAATGATGTCCAACAGCTCAAAGGTGTGCGCCAGTAGACGTAGGTTACTGGCAGGCGTTGCCGTATCTATCCTCAGGTACGGCGGCCCGTCATGGTCAAGAGCACTGAGGGTAACCAGTTACCTACAGAAACTGGAGAGCACCTACCGCGTGATGTGCCTCAGAGTGATATCTGCCTACCGCACGGTATCACACGATGCATCCTGCGTGATAGCGAGCATGATGCCAGTCGGGCTGGTCATTCGGGAAGATGAGGAGTGCTTTGAGCTACGTGGAAATAGGGGAGCCCGCGAGCGCACCAGGGTGACCTCGGTCGCCAGATGGCAGCGTGAGTGGGACAACTCCTCGAAAGGTAGGTGGACCCACCGGCTGATACCTAGCATATCGAGCTGGGTGGGAAGACCCCATGGGGAAGTTCACTTCCACCTGACACAATTCCTGTCAGGCCATGGCTGTTTCCGTCAGTACCTCCACAGGTTCGGACACGCGGAGGTCCCAGTCTGCCCGGACTGCCCAGGTGTAGATGAAACTGCCGAACACATACTGTTCGTATGTCATCGGTTCGACGTCGAAAGAAGAGCAATGCTTGACGTCTGTGGCTGGGACACAACCCCGGATACCCTTATTCAGCGGATGTGTCAAACGGTGGAGAAGTGGAACGCAGTCTCGGCTGCTACCATCCAGATTGCCAGTAGGCTACAGGTAATCTGGCGAACCGAGCAACAGACGGCGGGCACGGCTAACTAGTGATTGGTTAGTTGGAGCGAAAAAGGCCAAGCGCAAAATAAGAGAGTGAATGGTCTGTTCATGCCGAGGTAGGTTGGCGCAGCGAATGGCAACCGCGTAAGGGGTAAACCCAGCCACCCCGAAGCAAGACAGAAGAGTGAGTGTATAGGCGTATAAGTGGACTGCCTCATGCCAAGACGGGAGGACGAGAGTGAATCAAAGTGTGATTTAGAGAGCACCCAAGTAAGCCTCATACAGGATGTATGATCGCGTGAGTGAGACTGAATGAGTACATTCAGTACAGCCATCCCCCCAGAAGTAATACCGAGAGGTAGTTCCTGGGAGGAATGATGGCGGAGCCCAATGGAGTTTAGTCGGTATTAATGGCTGGTCACCATTCGAGTCCGACACGCCCCCAGTGCACCCCGTGTGGTAGATTGGACCCTACCGTTAGCACGTGTACTGGGCTAGGAAATAAAGGTCTTCTCCATTGTAAAAAAAAAAAAAAAACACCTAAGTGACCCTATCAAATACGGCTAGTTTGTAAATAGAGATGCCGCGTGTCCGTTTCAATCATTCGTGGCTCGCATTTCAAACGAGCAACATCGTGAATATCTAGTTCGGACGGTACATCAAGTGGTAGATGCTATGGATTGTGGTGGCATTAACCCGCACACAATCCATGTACATATGTTTCGGGTTTCAGACTGTCCGTACGTTATAGTCATGATGTTGCTCGTTTGGCATGTGAGCAACTAATGATTCAAATGGACGCGCATTACCTATTTTTGTCAAGGTCATTAATGCGTTTCGACTTCGTCGCATCAGAAACCGGAATAGATTAACGCCGGCTTGACACTGACACTGTGTTTCAATGGAACGACTGGTCGAACGTGATGTCTCGTCCGAGCAGAAGTTCTGTTTATACTGATGACACACAGTGAAGCTGAAATTTGTTTTGGATTAGCAGGCCAATGCGAAAGTACTATGCTATATTTCCACCTAAGAGGAAAAATTTGGAAAACTCCAAAATTTTCCCTAGGGCGAAGATTTTTGATGAAACAACGATTTGTGCGTAAAGGGCACAAATCCTAACTAACCCGACTTCATATCTTCAGAAACTGACAATAACTTATAGATTGAAACCCAAAGTGCGTTTTCGTATTAGGGATTTAGCGTCAAGCCGGCGCTAATCTATTCCGACAATAAGTTAGTGTCGGTTTCTGATAAGACGAAGTAGAAACGCACCCATGACTTTGTTAAGTTATGATTTGTGCCCTTTACGTTCAAAGAGTAATTTCACCAAAAAATTTCGTCCTAGGGAGAAATTTTATTGATTACCCATTTTTTTCTCCCTACCATGAAATATAGCACCTCTTTTTATAAATTCCGAGTAAGGTGCGACTGTGTGCGAATGCGAACACATCAGCTTCAAATCGAACTGCGGCGTGTAGAGCGCACGATAAAATTTGCACACAGCAAGAAAACGGGTGCAAGTTTTACTGACAGTGTCATGCTGTGCGATTTGAATCTTTGCAAACACAAACGAGTATAGAAATGCGATAGGTTCAAGTCGTGCACAGGATCATTTGCAATGTGGGTGGGTAGGATGGTATTTTGGGACGAGTTCAACGCTGTTGTGGCGTTGGAATAAATAAATTTATTTTAATGTTTGTGTTGTGTGTGTTATTTTTATGTTTAGGTACGTACGGTAATGAGCCTATTGACACACACGTTTCATATTTCGGGTATACGTGATGCATTTGTTTATCACTAAGGCATCTGACAACATGCTTCTGTAGGTATTTCTAAAACACGGGCGGACTGAACTGGATTTGCGCCTACTGAAAGGCTGGGGTTAGTTGGAGATTTTTGTGGGCGAGGAGATAGAGTTAAGTTAGAGCAGTTTCACTTTTGATTTGTTTTCAAAAAGTTGCAAAGTTCTTGATAGTCAACCCAGAAGTACTGCCACGTGAGCAAGACTGATAAGCACTGATTGTTTTTATTATTATCACAAGTTTGCAAGCCTTAGTATTTTTATCAATCAAATTCTTTAGGGTATATATAGCAGCGTAGTGTGTAATACAGGAAAAGTGGAAGGTTTTGATTTATTATTTAATCTTCGTTTGATGCTAACTTTTTGTAACGGATAGGGTATTGACATATTGACCCCTGATTTCGAGCTCGATCTTAAGACACATTTTCAGCCAAGTTTGTCGTGTCAAATAAACGAATTACAAGAAAAAAGTTACAAAAACTCGTGAATATAATATATAAAATCATATAATAAAATAAAAACAAATCATTCTGGTATACCGACTCGCGGGACATGATTTTTTTTAATTTCCAAAGCACACTCCTCCATTTTTTATTGTTTGAAATACCCAAGTAATTTCAAATATCTAAGGTCCTAAGGATTGTCACTTTCATTTCACGGAACATTTTTTGTAAGGGCTATTTTGTAGTTTTATCGAGACTAACTTAGGTCAATGAACTCAAATGTGCATCTTAGAACAAATATTATATTTCGCCAACCACTCTGTTTTGGCTGCTCTAAATCAGGGAAGTGAATTAACATCATCAACACATAAATCATCCCGTCAACTGTTCATTGTGCTCCGTTGGTATGGCCATCTGCAACTGCATCAACACTGTGCAACTTGCAGCTCCGTGCATGTCGTTCGTGTTCCAAGACTGTACCCCATGCCACGCAAAGTTGGATGAGTTATAGCGGAACTATTTTACGCTCAAAAGTAAACACATTCCACTGCTGGTTGCTGGGGATGTAGGTAATGTAAGTGTTGAATAAAAAAAGCATTCTTCCTGTAACGCGATGCACAGCCCAATGATGCACAACTCTCTGGGGCGGGAAGAACAACACAGCTGTGTTCGTGTTTTGCGCAGTGGAAATAACTACCGATAACAGTTTTGACTCATCGTCGCATTAACCGGTACCTACCTACAAGTTCTACAGGTTCTTACGAAGTAATTTAAGCGATAATTTTGCAATTTTAAACTACAATGTTAAATGTCTTCAGCCTTGACTGTGACATACGTAAGCGTATTCGAGCAGCTCGGTACGTGATCAGAACATTAAAATATCAGCGGTAAGTGGTATTCCTCGATTAGTCACCCTGTTCGATCGTTTCACGAGAAATTGGTCACCCGTTTAATGCGCAGCTTAGCTTGATCATGTGCCGTTGCAGTCTTTCGTTGGACGCAAAACATTTGAACGTGATCGGAAATGTTGATTTCGCGACATTATCATTCGTGAAATAGTTTTTCCATAGAATAGTTAGTATGCAAACCTAAACACAGGGACACCGTTGACTTTTTATCGTATACAAGATCAACTAAACATTGAGATGAAAAATGGGAAATGTTCAACATACACCTGAAATCTTTCTCCTGATCGAGCTTACAACAGTTTTTGGTCGTAAAGTGTAATAACATGAGTGCGTGATGTTTACGATGTCATGGTTTCCGTTACTGAAATATATGTTGTAAAGATTCGCTTCCAGCGGTCTCCATCCCTAATACAAGCTATCATTGCAATTTCCCCAGAAAAAGTATATCAACAACACAACTGAACCGTTGTTTATGCCGAGTGCTTTTTGTTTGTTGAAGTTGTCTTCGTTTTTTTTTCCGCAAATGTAAACATTTCTACAGCACCTTTGCAGACGATGTTGAACAAACTTGTCGCTCAATTTCGCTCGAATCCCCATCCCATGCAGCAGCAGCAGCAGCAACACGACCTGAGTTGTCAGTTCCGAAAACATGCAATAAATCGGTTATGGGATCTGGCGCCAACTCCGGTCGAAACTCACCTTTTCAGCAGCCAGCGCCTGTCAGTGCGGTGCTCGCTGCTCTGCATGGAAATTGATTACGCACGTCTTGAGTCGAAATCGAAAGTGAGCCGAGCGCTCGGAAGAAAGCTGATGATCTTTTTTCTGGTCCACGGGGACGAAAGTCATGACAAGACTAAAGAAAAATCCGTATGTCGCCTCGTGCTGCCTCGTATATGTCAGATTATTCGTTGTTTTAAGTATAAGTAATGGTCTGTGAAACAAAAATTCCTCGTGCTAATGGTCGATTTTCTTTCCGTTTTTCTTTTCAGGTGAGTACTGACAGCGTCGGTCACGGAACAGATCAAATAGCGGTAGCGAAGCCCCTGAGTGTGAGTTTGTTTTTTGCTCGAATTCATACAAGTGTTGCAATTCATAACCTTCTCCGTTGGTTGGTTTGTTGGTTGGGCTAAGTGCACTCGAATGGCTGCATGGCTGGGAGGTTATTTGAAAACAGTTTTGATGGTAAAATGTAAAGCGCCAGTGTTGATCAAACAATAGCGATTGCACTTCTAGTGAACAGCGAAACGTTGGTCCCGTACAGATGTACGGAGCGAGTGTTTAGAAGGCGAAATCAAGATAAGATCACAAAAACAATAAAACCATTATACGAACTGCATCGGGTTGCTTGTAATTGTAAACGGATAAGCCAATAACACCTAAGCTTTGACGAAGATTAGTTTTTAACGCGGAAAATGAAAGAGAATTGTATCCGCTTTTTGACTTTGCTGGTTTTGCTATTGTTGTTTTTTGCAATGATTCAAATTGGTCCTGATTTGTGACTATCTTGTTATTAAACTTGTTGAAATGAAATTTACTTTTATCGTACATAGGTGGAGAGCATTGTGCTCAAATCTCATTTGATAGATCTTTAAGGTTTCTGTTAGATCATGAGTTTGCATTGTTGGAAAACAATAGGTCGGTAGAAAGTCTGAAATGGTCAGGTCATTTGCAAGATGTGGAAATCGACCTATATTTCTCTTGCGCTTGGTTTTTGTAAGTACAATTTCCATATGTGTCGTTTTATGACTATCATCGATCTTCTTCTCAAAATTGGCGATTTCAATAACAGTAGCCTTACTGTAATTCTCGCTATAAGCAGAATCTAAACACCGATCCGCTACAACTATCACCAAAGTATGCAATCAATTCTACCTTCCACTAGCAAACTCATGACGAAAATTTTACGGTAACGTGAGATAACGAAAATCGCGACTAAGCTCCTGAATTCGTGAACATTAACTGTCGGCTCTTTCTGTGATATAGTTTATACAAATCAATGAATCCCCAAATTATGAATCATAACGCAAACTGAATAAGTCCAGGGAACAACCACAGTAACCTAACCAAACATTTGAATGTAATGCCATATATATTTTTATCGCGACCTGATTTTTTAGAAACACCAGTAGTTTATTGTTCATAAGTTCAGGAACTTGGTCACGATTTCCGTAAATCGTTTAGTTCACAAAATCGTATTTTTTTATTTTCAATGAATGTATAAACGGTTTTTTTCCGCGTGGCTTGATCTATAGCCAGATGGCCCACTATAGAAAACCATGCGTTGAAGCAGCCATTATCTAATACAATAAACACTCACAAACAGCTACAAACATTTGCTGCTAAACCACAAAAACCGCTGCGCTTGAGTATCTCGAAATGAACAACCAGCACATCCAGCGACGCATTGCTTACGACTGCTCCCAGTACCTCAAAACCAACAGTCAATACCGCCAATGAGAAAACTAACGCCACAGACCGATAAACAATCGTGACATGTAGGAACAAGAAGCAACCGACCGTAAGCACTAAGACAACGTCTAAATGACCGTATTCATGCATTATTTGCCATAAATGATCAGTGATCTCGTACAGTTGATCATATGCAGCTTTGAAATCCATAAACAGGCGATGAAGTGATGATGTTACATTCGTGACCCTTCTGTTGACCCTGCTAAATCGTGGATATGTTGTTCCTAGTATAGGAAACCCCTAGGCTATTCGGACTTACCTGAGCAAATCGCCCTTTTAGGTGGATGAATTTTTAAGCATTATTCGGTCAAATTGGTAGTTTGAAACCTCAGCTACATTTTGGAGCCGAAAAAATCAGAGAAAAACTATGGCAGCGCTAGGAAACGATTAATAAAACTCTACGTTTTACAATGATATTCGGACCTCCCTACGGGGAAGTTCAGACCGCCATTTTTTTTTTTAGTTTTTTTACAATGGAATTCCGTTTACCTATAAAATCTTTATTGGAAAAACTTTTGAAGGAGCAAATTAATTGTGTTAAAAAATTAATCTGGGTAGTCACAGCGGTCAATTGGCGTATCATGTATTTTCTTTGCGGTGGTGTGTGCAATCGTGTGCGTAGTTGCAAGCCGCGGAACGCTGGTTGATGGAATAGGGGGTCCGAATAGCCCCGTATGCTTATTTCGCACAAAAGCGGTGAGGGTATTGAAAATATCTGTTTTTTCACTCATATAAAAATCATTCCATAAAATAGGAGCCTCAAGCTTTACAAAACATTTACCTGTTTTTTTCAATTTAATTTCTTATTACTTATTACTCTTATTATTATTTGTTACTCTAATCACGGTTTTACCAATATAATAATTTTTGTTTTGAGGTTAGCCCACGTTGTCCTTTCTAAAAACAACTGCAGAATGAGTCATCTGTCAAAATTAATGTTTCAGAATGGCGCTTCTACGAATATGTACAACAGTCAGAAAGTCTTAGAAATCGAGGGGGTCCGAATTACCTTCCACAGTCTTAATAGCCCCGGGTCCCCCCAACGAGCATACCGGAAAAAATTGTTCGTAGATTCATGAAAAATCACGATTTCTCAAAGTGAATCATTTACTAAAATCGTGACTAAACTATTTGTGTTTGCATAAAACTAATTAACGCTGAACAAAATATAGGAGGCTATACTCGAATGTTTTGTTGTGTCACAGTGGTTATTTTTTGTTCATTTTTTTATCATGATAATATTGGTACACTGTACACTGATTTGTATCAACTATATCGCTTAAAAGAGCCGAGAATGAAATGTTCATAATTTCAGAAGGTTAGTCACGATTTTCGTAATTTCTTTTTACGTTATCGTGATATTTTATTCGTTCGAGGATTTTTCGAACGGAGTAAGGCTAATGGCCATGATTCCAAGGGCTACGATAAAAATGGACCTATTATCCATGGTACTAGTTTAGATATATCGCCTAACTTGGCCCCAAGTTTGTGCTAGTTACTGAAGAACTCGAACCACAAAAATCCAACACAATTTTAAGTTCTGTCTTGTGCCCTTAATATACAAACTAGTTCAATCCACTTATTACCTTTTGAGAATGAATATTGCATAATATTGATTTTGTGAACAGTTTCACGAGCACGAATGGTCTGTCGCACAGTGGTCAAAAATCCCCTTACAGCTGGCCAAAATGATGATGTCAGTTCACCACAGATGGCTCTGTGAACCGCTGTATTATTACCAACGGTGTAACTGTCGGAAACGTCAAATCCAATACAAGTTTGTGTCAGAAAAAATGTCTTTTTAAACTCAGTGTTCGGCAATGAATTAGTCCATGCTAATTAAGAAAAATGAACTCTCACGTTGGAGGTATGTTCTTCAATGATGCATTGGCAAGTGACAGGTACGAAAAATTTACAATAACACTGGTTTACAAAATAAAAATAAAAATATGAACTTCAATATTCGAACACCATTTCTGATGTAAAATTGCGTGCTGAATCCGAAAATGAGGTCCAAAAAATTTACAGTAGAACAGTTTTCGAGTTACAGTGAAAAAATGAATTTAACCTTTAAAATTAAAAGTACGTTCAGTAAAATCCAAATATTTTCGGTTGTAGTGCATCGATATGAAATATTATTATGTTGAATTAAAGGTAATTTAATGCACTTTCGATCGTTAGAACATTTGCTTTAAAGCGACTACTGGTTCTGACGTCATTTACGAATCTATTGAACTTTTTCTTAATTTTTCGTCAATTTTTAAGGAAATTTGAATGTGTGATCAATATTTTCGGCAAGATAAAGCAATCCTAAAATATATATTTTCATGGGACATTCAAGCCTGCCAATAACCAATGAAAATAAGCATTTGTTAGTTTGAATCCGATGAAAATTGCGAAAGTTATTCATTTTTTTGTAAAATGCCAATTTTCGTGTTTCTCTGGGTCAACTTATTGAACCGTCTCGATTCCAATTTTTTCTAGGGCCGTTTTAATAATTTATAAGGGACTTTCTGTCAGAATTCTGTTAAACAAGTAATTGGAAGAATTTTGAAATAATTTAATGTGGGGTAATATTCGAACTCGTTTATCCAAATGATTAAAGACTTGTGATAACAATAATCTCAGGCTCAATGAAATTATAAGTCGAATTATTATCGAATGATTGGTATGCAATACTGCGTGTTATATTTACAAGTGCATTGCATAAAATAACACTCTTATGATACAAAATTCGTTGCAAACTAATCCCGCACACGTTATAAAATTCGTATTTTGAAACGAAAGCTGCTCAATTGGGTTTTGTAAAATGTTAATACAAACTATACGAATCAGTAGAAATATGTTATACTTCAAGTATTATAGCATTAATAGTTTGTAAAACTTTTAATATGTGTTCCTTCCTAGAACATCTAGCAGCTTGTGTTTTGAAACTATGTAGGACATCGAACAAGACTTATTTTGGGTTTAAAATCACAAAATCTGAACCAAACAATGATTTGAAGAACGCAGAATATTTTGTAATTGCACTTAGATGTTTTACGCAATATATTGTAGTATGTTGAAGTTTTGTGACCCAGTACAGTAAAATCGGTACATCATAGAAGCCAATATGAATCCAATATAATTTGAAATTATAAACTTCTAGACGTTTTAAAAACGTAAAATAAATTGCTTTATCTTGCTGAAAATATTGACCACACGCTCATTTTCGTTCAAAAAACAACGAAAAATTAAGAAAAAGTTCAATAGATTCGTAAATGACGTCAGAACCAGTAGTCGCATTAAAACAAAATGTCCTAGCGATCGGAAGTGCGTTCAGTTACCTTTAATTCAACATAATAATACTTCAAATCGATGCACTACAACCGAAGATATTTGGATTTTACTGAACGTACTTTTAAATTTAAAGGTAAAATTCATTTGTTCACTGTAACTCGAAAACTGTTCTACTGTAAATTTTTTGGACCTCATTTTCGGATTCAGCACACGATTTTACATTGAAAATGACCACTGATTTAGTTCAGAAATGCTGTAACTAGTGTAATTTATTGCTTGAAAATTTTTAATAGTTGTGAGCAAAAAAGACACTAATTGGTAGGTGGCAAAGTGAAAAGTATTACTAGATCCGATTGAATTTCTGACTGCAAAATATTTTTGAGGTATTTTTTCATCAACTTTGAAATGCAACTTTAGGTTTTATATAATTAGCTGTGGTCTCTTAAAATTAGCGTGAAAAAATCCAAAAAGCAGTCATAAATCCTTAAAAAGAAGAGATAGTGTGTAGGAATGCTCTGCAAAAATGTGGCTTTTTGAAGCATCTTTCTGAGGCTTTTGTTTCACTTTATAACTTTTTTCTTTTTATGAGATGGAAATTTTCCATCATCGAGAAAGTTTCGCAATATCAGCTCATCTACAAGTTTTCCAAAGACACTTAACCATTTAAACAATAAATGAGAAAGTTTTTTTGCCTTTCTCAATAGAAAGGTATTGCAATTGCTCTGAAAACCGACTTTTTAACGGAGGCCCGGAGGGCCGAGTGACATATACCATTCGATTCAGTTCGTCGAGTTCGGCAAATATCTGTGTGTGTGTATGTATGTGTGTGTGTATGTGTGTGTGTATGTGACCAAAAATGTCACTCATTTTTCTCAGAGATGGCTGAACCGATTTTGACAAACTTAGTCTCAAATGAAAGGTGCAACGTTCTCATAGGCTGCTATTGAATTTCTAATGGATCCGACTTCCGGTTCCGGAATTACAGGGTGATAAGTACGAACACGCAGAAAATGTCGATTTTAATAAATTCTGCAATGAATGTATAAAAGTGAAAAATTTTCCATAATATGACCACAACTGCTTCGATTTGTAGTATTAGGTCACTAACATCCATTCAAAGTCTATTTGGCCACATTGGCCACCATCCTCGGTTCCGGAAGCCCCGGCGGAAGTATCTAAATTCAGAATAACATTCACATCGGTTTCTCGGAGATGGCTAGACCGATTCGACTAAACTTGGCCTCAAATGAAAGGTATTGCGTCCCCGTAAATGGCTATTTAATTTCATCCCGATCCGACTTCCGGTTCCGGAGTTACAGGTTGTGGCGTGCGATCACATAGCAAATTGTGATTCAAACCGATACTCCGATGAAAGCAAAAAAGGTAAAAATTTCGCTAAAATGTCTCTCAAACAACTTAAATTTGCTGTTCTAGGTCACCGACGGCCAACCAAACTTTCGTTGACTACATTGACCACCATAGACGGTTCCGGAAGTGCCCGGGAAAAGCGGCCATCTTTCAAAATTTACGAACTCACATCAGTTTCCCTGAAATGGTTGGGCCGATTTTCACAAACTTAGTCCCAAATGATAGCTATAATATCCCCACAGATGTCTATAAAATTTCGTATGGATCGCTTATATGGATCCGGAAATATAGACTAAATCGTCCGGTCACATATGAAATTCCCATATAAGCCAGAACTCAAATTTTTTTTTCAAAGGGGGGACCCCATGAAATTTCAGAAATCGAATTCGTATTTTTGATGCCAAACATCTTTAAAATGCATGAAACGTCGAGATTTTATGTTATCTCGAAAAATTTTTTTTTTGTAAAAATCGACTTTTTGGGACTTTGCCGATTTCGCACCTTTTTTCAGTTCAATATTACCGTGGCTGTTTTTTTTTTCAAGATTTTAGAACTCGAACTCTTTTAATGAATATAAACAACGCACACATTCTCGTGATTCATGATTGAGAAAGGCACAATTGCACCGCTAGGTGGATTAAAATAGGTTTTTATCTTAGTATATACCTTTGAATCAAAATTTAACAGCATTATATTAAAGTATACAAAAAAACCTTTTCGAAAACATTGAACTGCCATACCGAATACATTTCGTCGCAAATATCAATCTCTACCTTTTTAGTCCCACTATGTGGTGTGAATCTTATACTAGGAATCATGAAGCAGTTGACGTTTCCATGAATAATATTTTATGGTCCTGTGAACTACTTCGCAGGCACGCATGGACAGTCGTGACCAATATGCTAGGAATCATAAATCAGTTCATTTTTCATGAATAATATTTTATGATTTTGTGAACTATTTCACGTGCACGAATCTTGCACAGTCCTGACTAATATTCTAGATGTCATGAATCAGCTCACGAATACATGCATATTATTTTATAATTTTGTGAAGTGGTATAAAAAGATTGTAAAATTTACGAAAATTATTCGGAATATTTACGAAGGAATTTATAGCTCATAAATGTTAATTTGCGAACATTTTTCGTATATACATTAGACCGGCACAAAAATTGACTTTTTTCGGAACACCGCTCATTCGAAAGGTGATTGGGTCCGTACATCAGATACCAAATATGAGATTGGCCGTTTGCTTCTGGTTTCTTGCAAGAATTTTTATGCTTGTATGTGAAAATATATGTAAAATTGGCAAAGTAACCAAAAAATTCAGTGCAAAATCTCAGAATCATCTCGTGCATCCCAAAATCCACAGATATATAGTTTGCGTGTCAACATTGCCGAAGACTGCCAATTAATCCGATTTCGTAGTGAATAGATATTCTCATATAAATTTACGTGTTACCTCTCTTTCTCGCACATGCTTAGAATAGGAGATTTTCAAAAATTTTGTTGATCTTTAAAGTTGAATAGCTAGTCCTGTGAACTCCAATCAATAAGTAACCTTCAACAAAAGTGATTGTTATAGAATAGACTAAGCTAGGTATACAACTTTACTGTGGGATTTTTTTTATTGAATTATCAGTTATTTCCGATTTTTCATACAATTACTGTATAAACTTGATATCTCTTTTGAGTGAACTAGAGTTGTCGGGAAAAGGTCATATTTGGTATATGGTTTGTGGAGCCAACTACCATTTGATTTAGCAGTGTTCCGAAAAAAGTCAAAATTGTAGCCGGTATTAGATACATATTACGAACATTGAATTCACGAGCAACTAATTTAAATTAAAACTTCATCTGATTACATAAAACCAATTCGTATATTTTACGAAAGTTGATTGGAAGAAGCCTCTTCGTAGCAGATTGACGAATAAAATCAATCGGTGTTATGAATTGTTTTGTTCAGAGATTCTTCGAAGATAATATCGTTGGAGTTACGAAAATACGAATACGAATACAAATATTAGAAACATTCTTCTATATTTCGTCAAACAATGCATTTGATTAATGAAAACGATTCGCAATAAACCCACGAAAAGCTCGCGGTATTTATGAAAAACTCATAGAAAAATTAAAACGTTTTCATAGAACTACGATGATCCATCTTATGTATGCAAAATTCGTACATTTTACGAAAGTTGTTTGTACAAAACCTATTGGTAACAGATTTACGAATATTTTCTCTCAGTGTAACTATTAGGTCGCAATAGGTTATATGAACTCTATGCTTCAACTTAGCTTCAAACTAATGAAAATATCAACGCCAGCAGCAGTAGTCGCGGACTTGGCTATTACGCTTCTCACGCGTCGGCGACGCACGGCCAACAAACATCACTCTCACTTGTTGCGTGGTGTAAAATCTGCATATCGTTCCGATCTATTATCGGCGCGCGGCGGCACTTCGACTATGTCTCTACCGGACTGAACTGTCGTCGTCCTCGCCGCTCCGATCTGTATGCAAAACGAAAGCATTTTGTTTTGTGATTTACTCACACGAAACGCATCACGCAGCCACCATGCGCGACGAGCTATATTTTTTTATTTCTGCGGCGCATCCGGTAAGACCTCTCGGTGCGTTGGACTGTTCCGAACTTCTCTCGATCTGTAATTAGGAAAAATAAATAAAACCTGACATGGTGTTTTCTGCGGTGCAGCGACACCGGCAGTTGTTAGGGGATGTTGAGGAACTATATAAAATTATAGAAAGAGAGACAATAATTTTACGGAATAGTAATAATTTATCCATTCTCTTCTTCACTCTACTGTGGAATAAAATCGGTAGCACCGCAATTATTTTTCTAATCAAGAATTGATGATGATCTCAAGTTGTTATTGTTACACTATAAGGCCTCAAAATAGAAAAGTGCAAAATATGTTTTATTGCCATATCTTGTAGGAAAACTTGTTTGACGGTCGTTCGTGCTCAGACATCTCCTATAATTCCGAGGGCAGTAAAAAATGGCAACGGAAAACAAATAGACACTCGGCAAACACTGTTACCGTCAGAAAGTGCACAATTATATGGGTGAAATCAGCGTGTTTTACGCCTCAGAACTTGTCTAGGGGCACGAGGGCGGTACGAAGTTTCCCCATAAGAGCTCCGAACGAAAAACAATCTGATATGATTAATTCAGACAGTTTAATTGCGATTAATTTCTACTTACATACATATCTTTCAAACGATGGTCTTTCCTGCAACCTATCTGTTGTTTATGAGGGGTCCCTACAGAAGTACAGTCCAGTTTTCTCTGGACCATTTCAGTGGGATTGGTCGTGTTGAACCTTAATGGGAGTTGACACACGGTGAGAGCTACCGGTCGGTCGTGAGTTGCTGATGCAAATCTTATCCGACTGGCGACCGGTGAAAAGTGCGTGGACTCGGTGTCACTCGGACGCGGGCCTAATTGGGAGGAACGTCACGTGGAGCTTTACCTGTGGATATTATATGGCTCTCATAGCCACACGCCGGCTGTCTTGTCCTTTGGTATATGGGCCGTCACACAGGCGACAGTCGTTGGACGGGAGAAGCTTAATAAATTTTCATTTTCCTGTGTGACGCGATAAATCATATAGAGCAGACAAGTCCGTAGTCAGGAAATCTACCGGGCTACGTTGGGTTTGCCACGCGTTTTCATTTCCCGTTTGCAACAACGGGCTGTGATTTGATGATATTTGCATCTAATTTATCATGAAGATATCTTCATATTATTTTGATGTAAAGCATCGTTTACGTCGATTAGTATGCAACTTCCTCGTAGAGGGTCTGTTATTAGGAAGCAGTGAAGAGGCGGTTGCGCAGCGGTTGATCTCATAGTGTGGAATAACTTGGTGAAAATTACGTGTTACTTCTTCTTATTTGTTTCT
The DNA here is from genome assembly GCF_030247195.1 of Topomyia yanbarensis. Classification (NCBI taxonomy): domain Eukaryota; kingdom Metazoa; phylum Arthropoda; class Insecta; order Diptera; family Culicidae; genus Topomyia; species Topomyia yanbarensis. Next base: position 13,822,874 of record NC_080671.1, read on the forward strand.
CCGGGTTATGATTACATCTTGGTAAACACATGAAACTTCGACAAGTTATTTTCGAAAGGTGGCGGAAACGACCATTGCCCTTGCTAAATGCATTTACCGTTTTCATTTTTATTTGCTAAAACGCGTTTTACACGCTATTTTAGTAAATACAACAGAGGCATAATGATACAATCTTTTAATTCAAAGTCTAATTACTTTTTCTTTCAGTTTATGCCTACATTGTAAACCAGTTACCAATTAGCATTTATTTATTTATTTCGCACAGGACATAATGATATTATCGTAATTACAGATGTTAATTCGCTATCGCCTTCTGCGGTATTTATTTTCATAATGTCATATTATTTTCACATCGCCTGTTCCCTGCCTGGTAGTTCTTGCCAATATTTGCAATGTGTAGGACAACGCCTTGTCAAAGGTGTTATGCTACGTTTAAATAGAGCATGACACTCACTGAGGCGAAAAATGAGATTGTGAATAAACCGCAAACCGTCAATACTGGAAAGCAAACAGGAGTCCTCCACTCCTAATGGACTTATGTATGGCGGTTGGTGCGCGACATATTAGGTCGTCGCTAAATATCGCACCGCTTTGTAGCTTACTTCTTCAGCGATGGCAGAAATGCATCCAATAAATGAATTAACATAATGAGTGCAATTCCATGCGATGGTAATTGAAGACATTTTAGAAAAACATCACCTGGAACAACGTGACGCAATTTACCGGATCGTCTCTGTTGGATGACGTGTGCTATTAACATATGAGATCGCAAAATTTCCCATCCGTCTCTGCTAAAGTAGTGCATCGCACAAAACTCTCATTTTCAGCAAAGACAACAATGAACCCATAAATTGAAAAGATCTAGTCACACAAGCGAGTGCGGGCGTATTTTTTATCGGGGGTCTTGACAACGAAAACAAACTAAACATGTACGCGGGAAGTTCTTCAGAGTTGAAGACGTGGTTTTCTGTTACCGATTGCGTAATATTTACAAGACTGTTGTTGCTCTGTGATAGTTGGAATAGTTTTATACCGCATATATTTATGCAATATCACAACAGTTGGTGAAAATGATTCCCAGCATAAGATGCACGCACTGCAGTGCGAAACGCTTGGTTTTGTGGTTAATGTAAATATTTCGATAGGCATTTTTATTATGTCTGTAGTGTGATAAATCCGATTAATATCATGAAAAAATGTTAAAGAGGAAATAGAGAAACTCAATTTTTGTACTCACTCAACTGAATATGCATTGTTTATTCATAAATTGGCTGTAACTTTTGAATAGGGCTAATAAGATTTGTAAACAAACTTTTGCTTTGCAGATTTTTTAAATTTGTTATAATTTAAACACAGAAAACATTTGAAATTGATTCTACCAAGGGTAAAGATATTGATTCATGTGTATCTTTCATGAAATTCAACTTGATGGCGGAATAATGAGCGAAATAAGTTTGTTTACAAAAATTTCATTAGCCCTTTTGAAAAGTTACTTGTAAAAGTCCAGGCCACGAGTTGAGAAGACAGTCCCAGACGAGATAACTTGCAATGAAGTATACTGTGATCAATTTTGTCGAACGCTGCTTTTAGATCAGTATATATGACATCCATCTGTGCTTTCGCCTCCATGTCCGCGGTGTACTTGGACGTGAAACTCAACAAGTTTGTTGTGACTGATCTTTCTGGCATAAACCCATGCTAATCAAACGAGATGTAATTTTTTGCACAATCTAACATGGCACATCTCATAATAATCTCAATAAGTTTCGAGGATGCTGAAAGACTGGTTATTCCACGATAATTTGCAGCATATCGCCGATCGCCATCCTTAAAAATAGGACACATGTCACGGTGTTCCTAAAACCGTTATTAACAAAAAAATGACCATAAATTTGTCATACGGCATTCGAAAGATACAGTATCCAAGCATCTTCTCAGTGAATTTCAAAATGATCCATCGAGAGATTCGAGAGAAATTGCAATTTGAAGTTTTATGACACGTTTCATAAGGCTACCAGCAAACACCCACGGGTTTGGTCCTATCTCTATAAACAAAAAAATATTTGAAGAATATACAGCCGACAGTTAAACGATGCTCATGATTGCAGGAGCTTATTCGCACTCGCGCTTGTGATATCTCATCACGTTATCGTGATATTTTATTTATGAGTTTACTATCGATTTTTTCTGTCAGAGTAGCTTGATTTATGTCCATAATTTCAGGATCTTAGGCACGATTATTGATGTTTTAATCACGAGAAATGTGATTTATATTGATGATTTCAGGATCTTAGTTACGATTTTCGGAATTTCTATTTACTTTATCGTGATATTTTAGTCAAGAGTTTATGTTCATGATTTCAGGATTTTAGTCACGATTTTTGATATTTTTTGAAACGATTAGTGATTTATGTTCTTGATTTTAGGTTGTTAGTCACAATTTTGTTTTTTTTAATAAATTTATTTGGACGTTATTTTGATATTTTATTCTAGAGCTTACTTTCGAATTTGACTCATGAAGTGATGTGGTTCATGTTCATGACATCAGCAGTTTTATTAAGATATTAGTAATTTCTTTTCGCCTTATCGCGATCTGTTATTCTTTAAATTATTATCGGTTTTTTATCCGGAGTAACGTAACAATATGAAAAAAACATCAATGTGTGCCTGATTCGCGGTATCTTGTTCTGTGAACTATATCACTAACCACAAATCGTGTTATTGATATAGCTCTATAGAGTATTTTTGGTGCTCAGTGCGGTTTTCTTTTTCTGTTCCGACATCACACTGAACCTTTTCAAATGAAGGATGATGTTCGAGGTCCTAATAGATTCCTACATCTACAGTTCGTGCCTCTTACTGGTAGTTAGCAGCTGTCATATATGTTGACATTTCATGGAATAGTGTATGGAACAAAAATGATGCTAAGAATAATACTCCAAATTTTGTAAAATAGTTCACGGGAATATGTTATAATCATTTTACATGAAATTGAAAATGATTAGGGATATCTTCTAAATATCACAAGCACGCAAGATGAATCGTAGGTCATGTATTAGGAATCATGAACTAGATCAAGAATCCATGAATAATATTTCATAATTTTGTAAAATATTTCACGTGCGCGAATGGTAAGCCGTGACTATAATACTAGGAATCATGAACCCGTTAACGAACACCTGAATAATATTCCATAATTTCGAGAACTATTTCACGAGCACTGATATTGGATCGTAACTACTATATTAGGAATCATGAAATAGATCACGAGGATTGAATGGTTTCATGAACAACATTATGAGTTTCGTGAACCAGGTCGCGAGAAAGTACGCAAATTATTTTGATTTTGTGGACTACTGTTCCTAAATATATGAATGACATCATGAGCCAACCTTTGGTTTTATGAATAATATTCATAGAGTTGTGTACCAGTTCACGCACAGAAAATCGATGTGGTAATTACATGGCGGAAACCGTGAGTACAGTTCACAAAACAAAAACAAGTATTTCCACTAATCCAAGCGTTGCTGGTGCATTACTGAAAGAAAATTGAACACAATTATAAAATACATGATTTTGGTTCATGGTCCTTTTTTCGTAACGTAAAAACGTGATTCGTCGCACTTTATTCACGATTTTGGAAACAACTTTTTACCGTGTAGAATAGGTTGTAGGTTTCATTCAATGCAATAAAAAAATATTTGAAAAGTCATGATACATGGCGAAAAACCCATTTGTTTGAGACCTTCGGTACTAAGAAATTAGCTACACTGCAGAGTGTTTCCCAATAGGCAAAAACGTGATCAAAATTGTTTTGACCACGAAAGATCGATTTTTGAGCTATAGTGTCTTCTGCAAAATTTGTTTATAATTTCCCATTTTATAGAAGTTAGTTATTCCCCCTAAAACTGAGAAGCAAGTTTTCGTTTGGTCATTTATGAAAACAAAAAAAACTGCATTCAGCAAGGTTATTGAGAATTTAATAAGGAACAATTTTGCTGCAAAGACTGTATATATCTGTTGGGTTTGATAGAGATTTGTGGAGTTTACTATGATACACCCCCGAAAATCACTTTTTTCAAAATAACTTTTCTTGGAGATTTTTTAGAATTTCAAAATGTTCGGAGATTGTGTCCGGCATAAGAAAATACACAATTTTTGTTTTACAAATTTATTTCTGTCTTTTAGGTGGAGTTATCGATAGTTTTGATGTCAAAAAAGCAACAGTTTGGTATGAAATGCCAATTTAATCCGCAAATTCCCTCCCCTATGTGTAGGGGTTTGACGGTATTGCAAACATCATCAAGCATATTGCGTGCATTAGTGCTAAAGAACCTCGGACAGACAATTGCTTTAAGATGGCTATTGCATTACGGCTCGATAGTGGTGCATCGAGAAGACCGAGAGGGCTTAAGGCCCTTTTCTAGGTTTTGTGTTTTTTCATACTCTGCGTTTGTGTTTTTTCATACTAACGCTCAGTCACTAGCCTATGCGCGGGGGCGTGGCCGACATTAAAACCAACATTAAAACACCCCAGTAATTGAGTGAACGACTTTGTAGCCCCTGTAAACTTACAAACGCGGTTTATAGCATTAACCTACCACTTGCACGATCATGAATCGGACACTTCCGGAAGTCTCTATTCTTGGTACCAGCAGTCAATGTAAAAAAGAAAGCTCTCATATCTACTGGACAACACGTTCCATGGCTGGGAACTCTAGTGATATATTGATATGGAAGAACCCACTTTCTTCTAGCATCGGAACTGTACACAGAAAATTAAGTATCAGTTTGACGGTCCGCGCCCGGTAATCCAAGAGCATATAAAATCGAATTTATACACACGTGACATACAAATGCACACGCGATCGAACACGTTAACGTACAAATGTTCGAGCCCTTCGCGATGATATGCGCGATCGCACATATCTGAACCGGACAATGAATATCACATTCAGAATCACGGCCCGCTGCAATTGGCCTTAAACAGTGTTTTAGTGGGCAACATTTTCCCTCTCATCTGCAATTGTAGTGAGTGATTCTGACGAGGAGCCCTACCGAAATCCTCGCTCTACAGCTCCAGTAGGAGAACTCTAAAAAAAACGATTTGATTTTTTAACTTCATCTTAATTATATAGGGTCCTTCCCAAGTCTTCAGAGTGCAAATTGGAAAATTAATTATTCTTACCTTTTTCAATCGTTTCTGTCCTGATCACAAATTTGACTCATTGAGCATACTCAAGGCTAGCAAAAACCTACAGCCCTTAGGTCTATTATTAAATTGCGAGAAAAATTAGGACTGGCGTGCATAGCCGAATGATTCTATTAGCAATACTCGCGCCAGCCTAAGTGATCATTTTCAGTCGAGAAGCAGCAATTAGTGGTTGCAACATTTAGCCGAAATTATGACGTGCAGCTGCTGGAGGCCAGTGAACCCTCTAATTTGTAGCGAGGCTTCCCAACTTCTCTCGTGCAACGTTCCATACTGCGACTTGTTGGAAAACGAACGTAATTATGCGTTTGATGGCCTTGAACTGACTGTCCGGTAATAGTCGATCTTAATTAAAGTGGCTCTCGAATTTGATACCCAACCTACCCCAATGGTGAGTGGAGTCGGTATCATCAATAACAGTTATTATGTACGCTGATCCTTATCTGTTTGACTTGCTCTAAAAATCTGATGTACATTTACGCACCAATAAAACTACATGCACTTAACTCTAATCGTGTCTCGTTAGCATACCGATCCAAGATTGGTGGTTAGTGCTGGTCAGGAGAATGCTGTATTATCCCTGATTCTTCCCGCGCACCGGAGTGAGCAGCAGAACATGAACAGTATTCGCGCTATGTAGACTCGGCTAAGTCCCGTTGCCAGCGAATAACTGCACTACAAACTGACCGGGTGTAATGTTTACTTTCTCATGCTAGTTTTACATGGGATTATGGCCGACTGCTGCCTACTAGGAAGCACAGCGATATCATTAACTTTATCACGCATATGTAATTTCAAGTACACTGCTCCCGCTGACTAGCTATCGGGAAGGTTATCGGATGATGAGTCAACCGGTTGAGCGTGTTTCATATCATCCCCAGCTAGAAGGAACAAAAAGCGTTGCAGCTTGACTCCCATACAACGCTATTAGAGTTATCCAGAATTCGGATAATAAATGATTTTCCAATTGGAGAAGATTAAATTGTTGTAAGGACCTGTTTGGCATAATTTAAATCACATGAATTTGAATTTTTAAAAGAATCCATGAATCAATTATTTGTGCACTGAAAAATAATAATCCATCTGCCTAACAATTGATCTCAAAAAATCAGACGCAATAGAAAATCTTATTGGTTTCTGAATCCAATCGCATTCATTCTCAGAACACTTTCAAAGTTCGTATTCAAATGCACAGACTTACTAATTATAGTGAGAATCACTGCTCAACGATCTTGAGCATAAAAGCCTCGTTTCAAAAAATGCGCTCCAATGATTCTATGCTGTTATTGCTACCCTCTAATTAAAGCAGACTTGAAGATGTTACGCTAATTCGTTACCAAGACCAACTAAGAAGTGCCCAAGGCAGAAGTTTCACGCTTTAGAAGGTTCATCGTTGAGTGAGATAGAAAAAAAAGCACACATAGGCTTTCGACACCAGAGGTGCGCGATCGGTGTGCACATAGCGCTACCTATAATAGACCATCGTCGGCTGTGTTTTGCTCCCATCATGATATGGCGAAAATCGCTGCAAATGCGTGGGTGAAATCAGTCACCATAGAAACCTTCGTCTGCTGTTTGGCGGCATGCTTTACGAAGTGTGAGCTGGTGATCAGATCGCCCTGCAGCAGCAAGGTTTAGATGTTGATAACGACGCTTTTTTTTTGGTATTCGTGTCACACGCGCCTGCAGTTTGGGCCATGTTGTTATTTATATATAATATGAAATAATGTCTGGTTTCAAAACTGTAATTAATAACTAAAATCCTAATAACACTGAAGCACCAAAATAGTTAAATAGACGCTGTGAGATGTACTTTAACTGATAGAGCTGCTCTTAGCTAGGTCTCAGTTAAGCGTTATTCAAATATTTTAGGTATTTGAATCTGTTCCATAGTGTGGTTCTCCAAATTCAATTCTCCAATTCTTTTTTGTATTGATGGATTACTCTTTAGTGTATGGAAGACTTTTCCGTATTGACGAATGTGCATTTACCAATACTTGCTAATTATTGTTGTTGCTACGGTCTAGTATCCGACGTAAATTGTTTGATTGATGGACTCTGAAAAAGACAATATACGTCGTAGTCGAAATACGTATCTGTTTTAATAGTAAACTGCAAGTGGAGTGGAATTAAACGGAAGACATTTGTTTTAAGAGGGCTAATTGATTTGTAATGTTGAACATGAAAAAACGTCTAAAAATTATCGTACCAAGCTTTAACTGTACCAGGTAATGATGGTACCTACTGTTTGCCAGTCTCAATGCATTGTGATCATCATCCTATGAGTAATGTGTTCGTTTCGCATGACCGGCTCTGTTTAAATTCCCACCTACATCACGTTGCTAACAATCGTGCAGACTTTGATATTATGTAACGTATTTCAGACGTCTTTTGTTTTGGTTCTGCTAGTTTATGGCAAGCGTTAGTGTTGATGACCTCGGACTGGTGGTCGTCAGGTTTAGTTTGAGGAACGTATACTAACTATGAAGGTGACGCGATTTTAGTGTGTAGTTCGTAGGGACGTCCATTAGAAATCTTAACACAATGGCTCAAATGGAACATTTCCCATGTTGTTCGGAGATTAACGTTAAACGTTAACGTTAACGTTAACTGTATTTATTTCGTTCTCAGTGGAATGGGGAATACTACTTATTTACACAAATAAAACACCCATGAGAAAACATGCACTTGGGTGCAGTTTGTTTAGGATTTTTCGAATATTTACTTGCAGGAACTCTATTAGGGTTGTGGTACCGGTAAATCCGGTACCGAAAATTCCGGGAATACCGACCCATTTTTGGTACCGTAATACCGGTACTGAACAAAAGCCAGTACCGGTATTTTTGGTACCATACATTTTTTTATGAAAAATATGTGGATTCTCTAGGGGGAACTGTTTCAAAATATCGGTCTGGACGATGACTTTTAATTGTATTAATTACCTTCTAGATAAATCGTTGAGCTAACACCTTTGTGGGGGAATGAGGTGGAGCCATCATCATAATAAATCTAGAAGTTAAACATTACTAGCTCCCGTTGTACTGAACGGTATGTTTAATTTCCTGCACTATTTTGTCGAAATTAAATTTTAACGATCTTGTACTAAATTTCAAAATATTCACATCTAGCGAATGAGACGTAAACATTTGCTATAATTTTTTGTTCTAGCGACATTCTGTTTGATTTCCATTATTCACTGGATGGAGCGTAATAAAACTATGGTCTAAGTCATGTATGTATTTGGTTTGCTCTTAAATCGTTATCTATAAAAGAACGAACAGCGATTTAGTAGCTAACAATTTTAGACTTGGTGAACTGCTTCAAATGGAGCGATTTGTAATTATTGGTAATCGGAAAATTCAGCAAAACTCCATGGTTTACAGGAACGCAAGGAGCCTTCGTATGTATAAGAGAATAGTGGGCAAACGACATAAAAGTCCAAACCAATTTACAGAAAAGCAAGAGAGGAAATGCGAGCAACCTGTTCGGATTTACTGCCATTCTCGCTTTGATTTACTGTTGTTAATAGGGTTTCTTACATCTGTTGAAGTCGACGAAAGACATCCCTTAGCAGTTATTAATTTCAAAGTAGTCTAGATTTCGAAATAAAAGAATGTGCCGCATGCGAAAAATATTTTCTGCTGAAATGAGTCATGCCATTCCGAAGCAATTAAAACAATGAACATGCTTTTTGATCAGCACAAATCAATCATCTACGAATAAGGTTATCAGTTTGAGTAATCAATTTCACTTTGAAGCTTTTTACAAATTAAAAAAAAAATTCGAGTACCGGTACTTTACCGGTACTGAGGACTCCAGTACCGTAGTAGCGGTTCTCGCCAAAAAGGGTCGGTACTGCTACCCTAAACTCAATAGTAAGTTATATTAACAGGGTTTCTGTGCATAAATTAGGGATTAAAGGAAATCAATCAATGCGTAGAATAAATTTTATGAGACATGCGAAAGGGAATGAAGTGCGGATTCTTATTTTGAAACTACAATAACGGCGGCACAAATCCCCGACTACGTGCCATTTAAGCCAATATATTCTTATTCGTGATTCTGATTCTGCTCTCTTTCTCCAACATTTCTGCCCCTGAGTTCTTTTTAATTCCCAAATACGGCCGCGTCACTTATGAGGAGGCAAAGAGCTTTAGACCGATCAGTCTGACCTCCTTTCTTCTTAAATCAGTGGAACGTTTAATCGACCACTACATTCAGGATGGTAGCTTGGGCGAGCAATGCAACATGCATATCAACGGGGGAAGTCTACTACCACCCTGTTACACCATGTTGTCTACAACATTAAAAAGCTTTTTCACAAAAGCAATCAAGTTTAGGATTTTTTCTCGATATTGAAGGTGCTTTTGACAACGTGTCTTTCGAATCCATTTTGGAAGTAGCATGAGGTCATGGAGTACCTTCATATATCACGAACTGGATACACGCATTGCTTAGCAACCGACATCTGTGCTCATCGTTAAGACAAGTAGAGATAAGGAAACTGAGTGTCTGCAGATGTCCTCAAGGTGGTGTGCTGTCACCACTTCTCTGGAACCTTGTCGCCGATAGCTTGTTGAGAAAACTTAATGAGCTTGGGTTTCCGACGTATGGTTTCGCCGATGATTATCATATAATGACCACTGGTATTTGAATTAACACACTTTTTGATTGATTGATGCAACAAGCCTTATGTGTTGTTGAGCAATGGTGTCTTCATGTTTGACTATCAGTTATTCCAAATAAAACCTCAATGGTGATTGTCACGCAAACGAAAGATTACAACCCGAGTTCGTCCATTGCAGTTTTTTGACTCTGAAATTATTGTCGTAGATCAAGTTAAGTACGTTGGGGTAATTCTTGACTCAAAACTTAATTGGACAGCTCACATTGACTTCAGGATCAAGAAATCTTGCATGGCCTTTGGCCAATCGTAGACGGGCTTTCGGCAAATCTTGGGGACTTAAGCCCAAGTACATTCAGTGGATCTACACAATTGTTAGACCAATACTGGCCTTGTTTGGTAGCAAAAGGGAGAAGTCATGACAATCCAATCAAATTTAAACCATCTTCAGAGGATGGTCTTGATGGTGATGGCTGGTGCGTTCTCGACAACACCTACTGCTGCTTTCGAGGCACTCTTGAACATAAAACCACTACATCTGTGTCTGAAACAAGAAGCACTTTCTTGTGCATACCGTCTTAAGGTCACTGGGCTCTGGGACAGTAACCCAATAGATCGTGCAACTAGCCACACAAGACTGTGGCCCCAAATGGTTACTTGGGATGAGTATACACTTGTTCCCATTAACCTTACACTCACATGTAGTTTTCCTTTTAAAACTTTCAATGTGACAATTCCTCTTTGCGAGGAATGGCTGTCTGGCTGGAGGGAGCGACAACTTGAAGAATACGTAGTTTGTTATACGGACGGTTCTTTGTTGGAGGGTCGAGCCGGTGCTGGTGTCTATTGTCATGAAATGAGATTAAACCAATCTCATTAGCTTGGTAGATACTGTACCGTATTCCAAGCAGAAATCTTCGGGATTTAGTGTGGCGTATAATCGGCACTTCAACAGGGAATTTGCGGTAAAAGAATCTATTTTTGCTCTGACAGTCAGGCTGCCCTGAAAGCACTTAGTTCGGCAGATTCGAGATCGAAATTAGTAATCGCATGTCGAACTCAAATCGAGGAACTTAGCATTTCAAATGCTATCTACATTCTATGGGCGGACGAATTGGCTAGAGCAGGCGCTGCGACTGATTTCGTTGGTCCAGAACCAGTTCTACCACTGTCGATAAGTTGGATAAAGCACAAGATTCGCTCTTGGGTTGCATTCGAACATGCCAACCATTGGCGTAGCTTGAAAACTTGCGTTCAAACAAAGACTTTTCTGCCGGATGTGAGTTAGAAAATGTCAAAGAATTTGTTGAATTTTTCCAAGCGAAACTGCAGTATTCTAGTCAGGGAACTGGACATTGAACATTGCAAACTCAATTATCACATGGCTACTATTCGGCGCGCTGAGTATTATTCATGTGATCTTTGTGAATCCGATTACGGAACATCATATCATTTGATATGCAACTGCCCTGTATTAATGCAATTACGTATCCGGATTTTTGGTTCTCCATTCATAGATGAACCTATGTACATAGAGCTGAAATTTAAGGATATGCTATTGTTCCTAACCCAGTGTAGTAAAGAGCTATAGTTTTAACCGTATTTGAATGACAATATCTCTTCAGGGGTGTTGTCGTTCTGTTACCTCAATATCCCCTCGGAGGTGTTGATATAGCACTGCTTAAATAAAAATTCTAAATCCCTCTGGGGGTTGGAAGTTTTATTCCTGCTATTGTAGCACCTGCAGATTGTTCAGCATCCCTCCGGGGGTGCAGAATGCTCTGTTTTAATTGTTCTGTGTCGTTATTTTCCTTACCCCTAACCTTACCACTTCCCCAATCCTTCCCAGGAAAATGATGAAAAGACGATTCTTGGCAAGGCACAAATCTCCGATCAACATGGGGAACGTGCCATTTGAGCCAGAGGCTACTGATTCCTGATTCCATCGTTTGGTATGTTATTCATGGTTATCGGTGAGCACAGTTAACTGTTAATCACAAGTTTGGACTACTTTGTGATTAACAGTTAACAATTTTTGCGCGAGTGAACAAATTTTGACATGATTGGGTACGAGCAACGATATTTTGCTTCTGAAGAGTAGACAAAGCGACAGTCGGGTAGATTCAATTGTGTGACCTGTTGGTTCCGGTGAAGTAATTTTTAGCTTTTGTTATGAGCGAATTGAGAACGGCTGGTAGGAAATTTTTAACACTGTAATAAGTCGATAAATAATCAATATGATATTTGCCGAACATCGAATCAACTATCTATGAAATCTGATAATTTTTAGCAATTTAGACTGGCTTCGAGAACCTGGGAATGAAAAAATTGACAATTCTGTGAAAAAAAAACTGTTGAAATGATCTAATAATAAATTAGGCCAGACGGGATTAAGAAACAACGATCGAATTATTAACTGGAGAGAAAGTATACAGAGAGAGGGCCACTCTTTTGCAGTTACGTTGTTTTCAAAAAATGTGGTAGAACTAGAAATGTTCGTGAATGACGTACCAGCTACTCATATTCATCGGTTGCACTAACTCGAAACCTTGGGATAAGTATGATACTGAAAGTATGACGAAGAACAACCAGCATGACAATGAGGTGATTCGCTTGCCACTCCAAACCTAAATAGGTACGAGCGAAACTCTTTGAAACGGAACGAACCTTTTCACAGCAATTTATAATTTATCTCGTGTATAGTGATTTTGGTTTGTTTGGTACAAATTAATCGTCAAATGAATATTCATGAAAGTTTAAGAAACTGAGCTAATTATGATTCGGTGTACAAGCAACTGTTCTAGTCAGTTTCCACCTTGTCTGTTGATGATGATCAAAAAATGTTTGTTTTCTTGTTGTTGAATAGTACAACATTATGTATAGTATTATTTATTAAAATATTTAATTCTCGACACTTACATTCCAAACACTCCTCTAATTGCCTTGTTCCACACTTATGTTGATCAATATTCTCAACACCGTCCGACGTTATTATTATGTTCAACCAATCGAATTGAAAAGGAACCAGTGGCTACCATATGTCACTTATGCAGATTTGATCACCCACTTGGCCGATGTGATGATTCTCAAATTTGTCTTGTTGAAATTTCCTGTGTAGCTTTTTATTATACCATCACCATTTAGCCTACGTCCTCACTGTAACCTTAATGGATTAATCTAAAATTTAAATCGGATTTAACTGATCAGCGAGCAGACGGCTTCTGAATGACTAATCAAAAGTAACGGCACTCCAAAGTAGCCCGTATTCTCGTGTGACCGACGCACGCCTGACGAATCAAATGAGCGTTGAGATTGGGAAATGTCCAGCAGTTGTGTTCTGGTTGGGTTGGCGCGTCAAAGGCGGTAAATGGCCTAGCTGCTACGTGCAGTGGAGAGTTTGGATTCTCCCATCGAACCACTGATGACTGTTTGTAGCTGGATAATTGATTACCTCACCGTGTCGTGTCGTGCCGTGTATGAATATGAAGAAGGTATCTCTTACTGGAAAAGGCACCACAAACAATTAGTAGACCAAACTCCCCTGCGCTTGCTGCAAGAAAAATGTGCTAGGAGTGTGCGATTATTAAACCATTACCACAATTATCTCATCAGGGTAGCAACCTGATGGTTTTATCGTAACTTGACTGGTCTGTACAAAGCGAATAAATAACATGTTTCGATTGCACTCTTCTGCCTTTACCTGCGTGCCTCTACTCTCGCCGAGTGGGTGTTGTTTTAGAGCTTGTACATGTGGTAAATGAAACTACACACGATAGTCTCGTTTATTTGTATGATTGTTTAAATCTGCCAGTGCGATGTTCACCTTTGGTACTTTGTATACCGGTTGGGGCCTGCTAAATAGCTGCACATTTCCATTGACGGGAACACAAATCTTAAAAGTGTGCATTTTTCAAATTGTTTAGAAACATGAGATTATGATCACACAGAAAACATGTGACGACACACGTGATGGCGAAAAGAGTCTAGCATTTCAACAATACATGTCGATCAAATGCTTCATAATGAGACTTTTCTCAAACATATACTGTTTCATCAGTTCAAATTACAAGAGTCCATTTCATTTAGAGAATCGAGCCTCTATTAGACGTTTTAGAACAAATGATTGTTTACTCGTATTAAGTCGAGTATTCGTTCTAAAAATAATTCGAATTTTACTTATCCATGAATTCAAACAAGCGACCATCCCACACACTACAGCACACAAATAAGCAATACGTCGATGGCAACTGTTTGATTTTCAGTAGTCTGAGAGTATATAAACAATAATTATTATTTGACTTTTTGCACTGCTATCCTTTCGATTCAATGCGTCATTCAGCGGTTATTCGTATTTGCGGTTAGACCAGTTACAGGAATATGCAATAAAGGAAAATTATCGTATTATTCCCCCCTATGCGTCCCTCCCCATTTGTTTTTGTTTTCTACACCAGTTGACACAGAAATTATGAACATACTATAAACATATCAAGGCGGGTTTCGTGCATATTTCTGATGTTGTGTCTATGCAGAAACGCTTATTAGTAGACCCATCGCACATTTCTCCGAGCCATCCCTCGAACCCTCTGTAGAAGATAGTCCTAATTGGTATTCATAATGATACGGTCAATTAATATTGCCACGATCGTTGCCTAGATGAGAGTCGCGATTCGAATTCAGGTCTCCCGCGGATAGGCCTTTGTCCGTATGCGGGTACTTCATATGCGCTTGTGAGTATAGTTGTTGACACTTTCGCCGCTAAGCGATTCGAAGCAAATGTCAACGAAATTTCACAGGCTTTCAGCCGTGCTTCTGACTGCAAATTGAATTACGCTGTTTTCGAACTGCGTCTGCCAGGCTAATTGAATTATTACCGTTGATGGGTGGAATGATCTATCGAGCTTGAAGTGTGGAAGTAATAGGCAAATCGATTGGGACAACTTTTTGACTGGTTGCGGGGAGACTCTCAAGCCGGATCCAAAGCAGATTCATGCAAGCTATGACCAGTACGCTACTTTGTTGCAACTAAACCAGTTGCGTGGAAGGAATGACTATTGAACATACAAGACATCGGCATTATTTTTTTCACCTTATGTCACTATTAATGTCATGCTAATGAAATGCAAATACATCGAGTAAGTGAAGTACCCGTAGATTTATGATAAGAATCAAATAATCAGAGACTCGCTGTCGCTTAGAAGCACTGTTTTTTCCGCCAGGCAACCCTGATAAAATGCCTTATACGCAATATGAAGTTTCAGCTGTCGACAGGAGCTGTGACAGGTGCATACATGCATAAATAATTAATGGGACCTTCAAGCAGTCGGTACTTAGGTACAGATTCAGTTCTTTTCAGCAAAAAAACGTCCTTCTAGACAGTCAATGGCAATGTGGCGACCCTTCGTTGATATGTTGTTGATCGCATGAGTTGGGGAAAACAAATCTATAAATTTCATGGTTAATGGGTTAATAAGCAGTTCACTCTTTCCAATCATCGAAAGGACAGACACGAGGTAAACGTTCATGTCAAATTGAGTTAACAACATGAGGTCAGTGCTTGTTTTGTATTTATTTTCGAGTCTACATCGTTGTTTTAGTACCTAATTAGTTCGATGCAAAAACCCACAACAATACGGTTGCTTTCCCTCTCAGAATATGAGAGTAATACAATATAACTTTTATTATTGTGAACTATTGAAATAGTCGGCCGAAGCTTGCAAATCAAGTGTCCGAGTACTTCCCTGTCAAGTTTGGTGACGACTCGAGAAGACGTTTTTGCCTGATCCAAAATTTTTCCACCGAGTTGACAGCTGTGTCTCTCGCAGGTTGTTTTGTGACCCCCACTTTAGCTACATTGGCACCCTTCGTTATTTTATCCATCTTCTAATGTCAGCAGAATTCTACTCTACGCTGTTTCGTGTGTTATGCATCTTTATTTGTTTCATTTAGCGCCGAATATTGTTTGTCGATAAGACCATAGTGAAACTGAAACTTTTTCGGTTAGCAAGCCAGTGTAACAATATGCTACTTGATCTAGCGTGCATTTTTGTATTATATTAGTTTATTTGACACAACTCAATGCGTTAGCTTGGTTGAGTCACTTTTTACGTTTTTGTAAAAAAAAATAAAAGTAAAACAGCCACCTTTATTTTTGTTCGTTAGATTCTGTAGACGCAGTTTACTGATGTTCTTTCTCTTGGTGATAAATTATTAGCTGCGTCATCCACTACAACTTGGGGTCAATCGGTCTGCCTTCTCTCGTGTCCACGTCCATGTCATCCAGGGCAGGAAATATTCGAACCGAACCTATGTTCGAATACTTTCAAAGCACGAAGCTTTGCGTTACTGGTTCGTATACACAAGCTTCGCATCACAATCGCTTACCATCGTAATTGCGGACATTTGGGCGATACTTTTGCATACTCTTCGGTGAGGACAAATGAAGCTTCTTGTTCATTTCATTGATGTTCGGAAAGATATGTAAAAGCTTTTGTGTAGTTTTCGACGAACACGAGCCAAGCTCTTGGTTCGTGTGATCGATATTTTTGAAACATTTACACAGAGCTTCGAAACGATGTTCGCGAACACAGAAAAAAAGATTACCTCGAAGTATTTCAGAATCACGAACACCGAAAGATTATATCAATTTAGCATCGCGAGGGCCATCGCTAACATGTTCGCCGGACGACATTAGTTTTCTTTATTCAAATACCTACCTACTAGTTATGCAAAAAAAGTATATTCTAGACAGAGGCCTCGTATTAAAGGTGGAATAGGTGAAAAATAATTGTGACTATGTGTAGCTTATGGATGCTGGGGTTAACTGAACAGTGACGTAACAAGTTTATTTAAGGTACCCTACTGATATATTACCAGTAGGAATAAAATCAAGATTTCGTGACAGGGCGGGGATAAATTTTCAAATGAAATAAATTAGGGCTAGAAAATGAAGTTAAACACAATGTACACGACGTATTGAGTGGGTCGCTTATCTTAGTCATGTTCCTATAGTCACCTACCAGTCATGCCAGTTTCTTGAGGATAAAGATATCGATATCCATTCAAAGGAAAAAATCGATTATCAGTTAAATAAATAACGTCATGATGAGTATGATGAATCCTAGAAATAAATAGGGAATAAGCATAAGCATAAGCATAAGATGAATCCTAGAAATAAATAGGGAATGTCTATAAACTCGACCATTCCCGATTCATATTTGGCAGTTCAGGTCGTTTTGTAAATCTTGTTTTCGACTAACAGTAAAGCCATTTTGAGTCAGAAGTATGTTTTAGAAGGGCGCATGTTTTTTCGTGCACTTATTTAAAAAAACGCTTTGAATCCATCTACCAGTGTGATGAGACATTTTTAATAACTGTTTATAACGAATATTATATCGGTTGAGAACTTTTAGAACATGATGTTTCGAGAAATTTTGAAAGTGAAATTAAATCAGTTGTAAAGTTATAGATAATGGCCTTTTAAAATGAACGGACAATTGAATTATTACTAATACTTTATGAATACATTATCTAAGTTTTTCATTCAATGCAATATGTATGCAAAAAGTTAAAAACTGGATTTTCCTTGAGAACTGGGCCAATAAATCGAAAAAAATGTGTTGGCGATCCGAGAACTAGAACAGAAATTGTAACTCTTGGACCTCTCAAGTGCATGCGTACAAAATGTTATAGTCTAATGTTTGTTTTCATTCATTTCATTTCATAATTTTCAGTTGGGCAATTCTGTCGCAAACTGCATTGTGGAGCGAGGGTCATAACATTCTAAATTTAAGTGTTCCTATTAATTTAGTACACTCTCTTTAACATAAACTACTCTAACGAATGGGAGTAGGTTCGATAAATTTTGAAAGAAGCCAAAGAGAGCCGTAAGCGGAACAGGCAACTTATGTTTAGTGTTGTCCCTCCATGTTGCCTGAAAACCATTTCTCTTGAGAGGGAATCTTCACATGGAATATCCTGTAAGGAAAACTACAAGTAAGTGTAATATCGCTGGGAGCAAGAATTTCTTCGCCCGATTTCCGTCTCTACCTCTCGAGTCTGCCACGACACAAGACATTAGTATGATAGAACTGAACGTACAGTTGCCATTTAAATTCGATGTATTTGGATTTTTGACTCCAGGTCTTTCCAAAAACTCATCAAAGTCAAAGAACTGCACGAGACGAACCTCAATTGTTATTCTCTTCTTCGTAAAAAGAACCTTTGAAGTTTTGTTTGGATTAACTGATATTTTAACTTGTCGACACCACTGTTCGACTGCTCTTAATGCTTGTTGCATTAAGTCAAAGATCGTTTCGATGCAAAGCTCAGTATTAAGTATTTGTTAATCGTCAGAAAACCTCTAAGTTGGAAATCAAAGCTCATTGAGTTTTCGCGACAAGCCGTTGGCAACCAGGCTTCATAGCAAAGGTGACTGAACGGCACCCTGAGGACCACCGCAAATATTCAACTTATCTCTGCCAGTCTCAGTAAAGTACAAAGAATGCGGTTACTGAGCATTGCGTTTGTCCAACCCAAGATACATGTAGCTACTCCATGATCGCGCATCGCTTCCAAAATATATTGGAAAAACACACTGTCAATAACACCCTCAGCTTCTAGGAATATACCCAAGCTATTATTATTGCTTATTGGGGCTTTAACCTATAGGTCATTCGCCCACTATACCCAAGCTAGATTGCATGAGCGAACAGGCCTTTTCAGTGTTGTGAACAACGTAGTGAAGCAGAGTGAATTTTGTGCAGTCAACTAAACTGAATCTAACAGAACTGTTAAATAAAAAACTTTAATGAAATAACTTTATTTCTCGTTATGCTTCAGGATATATCCAGTAGCAAGACTGGTAAGCATAATCTTCATAAAGGCAGCCACAAAAGAACACCTGAATAGAGGTCGTAGTGGCGAAGTTTCCCCTAAAAAGGAAAATTCGAGTTTTTTTTTGCTTACGTCAATAGATCAATCGAAACATATACCACATCAGTCTTCATATAGCTTTTTTTTATTTCGATAATAGTGGTTTTAACCTTAGGTCATTCGCCTCTTCGGGTTAGGAAAATCTCTAACCCTATGTGCGGCGTTGGGATTCGAACCCAGGTGAGCTGCGTACAAGGCAATCGATTTTTAACTTTTTAACGATTCCAATAAACAATATTATAAGAAAACCGATTTTAATCATTTCTGTGGCTCGGTAAAATCGCTAAATACGAAAAATCAAATAGATGGTATACTTATGTAAATCGGAAATCTGTTGTTTCATTGATTTCAACCAGAATTACGATGTGCACATTTCCCGCCAATTAGGTATTAAAGTAACCAAATAGTCCTTAACTCCGCCATTTTGTGTAGTTTTTTAAGGCACTTTTTTATTTTAGCTTTTCAAATGTAACTAGGTCTCCTAAAACGGTCCAACCACTTATGTGTACCTATTAATTTAGGACACTTTTTTAACATAAACTACCTTAACAAACGAACGAATGGGAATAGATTCGCCATATTTTGGAAGAAATTGTTAAATTAGTCCTTTCACAAATTACCAAAAATTTATTGGAGTCTACTTGAGGATTGGAGTTAATCCTCAAGTAGACAGTATTCGAAGAAGTTTCTTGTGGACGAGTTTATAATGACTTTATTTCCATTTACTTGAAGTCATTTCTCGTTTTTCGAAATATGTTCTAGCTCGATCCGAGAACCATAAGTTAGAAAATTAGCTGTCAGAAGCTCCTGACAAATGAAAGTTTGCACACTGATAAGCGATCAAGGTCCAAACAGGCAACTTTAAATTGTTCGGTGGTTATTTCTAGTAGTGGTAGATATCATCCTTTTCCGTTTCATCGAAATAAAATTCGGCTGGTGTATTTAAATGGATCATTACTATATTGAACAATAAAAAAACAAGCTATAACTTTTAAAACATACAAGATAGACCCTTGGTGTCTTAAGCAAAGTTATTTGCAAGAGAAAAGGCTATAAATTTGCAGAAGACATCATCTCAATATAATCACTTAAAAAAATAATGAAAATATTTCACTTATAGGGGAATTTCTGTGAAAACACAATATTAACCCATTCATGCCCATGTTGTTTGTGGACAACAACGTTTTTAAACAGCTATAACTAGTAAGGCTCATTAATGTGATTATTGCCTTTAATTTGAGCATTAACGGTTACAAGGATCAGCTCTAGAATGAAGTTATTGCAATTAGTCCGATTGGATTCCGATGGAACAGTGCTGCCTGGGACAGTTTGTTTTGACGACGGAAAATGATTTTTTCATATACTTTCGTTATGGTGCAATATTATTGAAAACTGATAAAACTTACCAATTTAGACTGTAGCTGGCTACGTTTTCCACGCAATTGGACTATTGTAATTATTCTAGGAGAATTTTACTGAGCATTAGAAGGTAAAAATTGACCAGCTTCTAGCACTGCCATGGAAGCACCTATCTTTATGAAAATAGGCTATCCGTGTTTCTTGACTCCAACGTTTTCAAGGAAAAATAGTTTTGAAACCCTACATGCACTAGAAAAAGTTGGGCATGAAAGGGTTAAAAGAAAGACTATATACAATAAATTCTTCGAAGATGCCACTGACCTCAGCTTACCTTCTGTGGCATTAAGAGGTTATATACCTTTTTGCAAGAACATTTTGAAGAAAGTTTGAATTTATGTAAAGGCAAAAAGCAATGACAGTATTGCATCAAAGTTATATTATTTCGGTAGTACAGTTTTCAGTGAAAAAACAAGCATTAGTTTATAAAATATATTGATAATTGGCGGAGTTATGATTTTTTCCCCGAAACCTTCTTTTTATTTAAGAGGCTTGCGGTGATCACCATAGAAGTCCAACAGCTCAACTATAATCCCAAAATTAAAAAAAATCATTAGTATAAGAGTATTCTTCGTACCTTACCGATTAAAAACTATAATATATAAATAAATATTATTTTTTTCTGCATACGGGAACGTTTTTTCTAAAAAATCGATGTTTTAAGCTCTAAAAATTGTATTGAAAAATTCTTATATATAAAACCAAAATTTATGCATAAAAAGGAATCGTTAAGGTACGACCCTCCCCTAGGATGAGGGTTTTGACGGTATTGCAAACATTATCAAGCAGATTGGGTGCATCAGTGCTAAAGAACCTCGGACAATCGTCTGTCTTTAAGATGATTATTGTATTACGCATCGATAGCGATGCATCGAGGAGACCGAGAGGCTTATAGTCCTTTTTATGTTTTATGTTTTTTCATACTCTTTACCGGCCCTAACTAACGCTCAACCATTACCTTGTGTACACTGGTACCTGGCGGGTTAACGTGGAATGACTTTTTCTGTGGGCCGTGTTTGCAGACACTGTTCCACAGTTTAATGGCATTGTTGGTGTTCACAGTGGGGGTGTGTCCGTTTATCGGTTGAATTCGTCATCGTGCACATTAAATTAAATAAATGTGTAAGTAGAAACCTACTAGTGCTCGTTTTGCAATTATTGTAGTTTTTAGTACTAGTGTACAACTGCTAGTCGTATCATCTAGCATCTGTACCCTACACTAAAAATTAAGTATCAGATTCACAGTCCGCGCACGATCATTCAAGAATATACGCTAATATTCAAATGGCCACATGATTATAAAATCGAATTCATGTACGCGAAGCTACCCACACTAGCGCAAGCGACAAACACGTTAACGTACAAACGAGCTCTTCGCTATTCTACACGCACACCTACGCCCGCGATCTCGCAAATATGAAAACACCCCCGTTACCAAGTGAACGGTTTAGCACTTATAAATTTTCAAACGTGGTCCTAAGAGTGAACCTACAAACGCCCGTGTCCGCGCTATCATAAATCGGTTACGTTCGGAAGTTCTATCCTAGTAGCATTAGTTCAATTCCTTCAAGTGGACCAAACAAAAAAATGACGCTCATATACACCAAAC
The DNA here is from genome assembly GCF_030247195.1 of Topomyia yanbarensis. Lineage (NCBI taxonomy): Eukaryota > Metazoa > Arthropoda > Insecta > Diptera > Culicidae > Topomyia > Topomyia yanbarensis. The sequence continues at coordinate 13,844,666 of NC_080671.1, forward strand.
AACACGTGCCATGACGACAAAAAAATCGAAAGTGTACTCGCAAAGTCACATACACGCGACAAACACGTTAGCATACAAATGTTTGAGCCCTTCGCGATCATCCATGCAACCTACACACGCGTTCTCACAAACATGATAGCATCATGTGATGATAAGGTGAACGTCTCAGCACTTAAAAATTTCCAAGCGTTGTCTCAAGCGTGAACCTACAAACTCCCGCGTTCGCGCAATGATGAATCCTCTATTCTCGGTGTCAGAAGTCTAGGTCCATGCCTTCAATTGGACCAATTAAAAAAAAAGCTCGTTCAACACGTTCCATAGCGACATGACCGGGAACTCTAGTAGAATGGGGTAATTCACTCCCTGTCAGAATCTGAACCGTACACCGAAAACTAAATATCAAAATGACGGTTCGCGTGATCATCCAAGAACACACACAAGAATATGTAGACTGCCACATGGGGTTATAAAATCGAATCTATATACGCGATGAACATGCGACAAACACGTTAACATTACGCTTAAGTTCTTCACCCGCGATCGCACAAACTTGATAACATCCCATGAATATTTTAACACTTACAAAGTTACAAACGCGGTCACAAACGCGAGCTCACAAATGCCCGTGTTCGCGCAATCATGAATCGGTCACGTCCGGAAATCATTACCCTTCGTCCTAGCTACTTAGGTCCATATATTAAGTTGGACTAATAAAAAAACAACGCTCATATCGACTAGACAACACGTTCCATGGCGACATGACCAAGAGCTCTAGTGATATGGATGAACTCACTTTCTTCTAGCATCTAAACCGTACACCAAAAAATAATATCTGATTCATGGCCCGCGCGCGATCATTCAAGAACACACACGAATATGCGAATGGACACACGAAATATAATTTATACACGTGAAGCTACATACACGTTACCACATGCGACATATCAACGCACCCGTTATCGAACACGTTAACGTATAAACGTTGGAGACCTTCGCGATGATACGCGCACTCGCGAAGTCCCTGCACCCGCACATATCTGAACCGTACAATGAATATCGCATTCAGAATCACGGTCCGCTGCAATTGGTTTTAAGAAGCGTTTGAGTGGATAACATTTCCTGTCTCGTCTGCAATTGTAGTGAGTAATTCTAACGGAGAGCCCTTTCGAGACCCTAGCTCTACAACTCCAGTAGGACAACTCGATTTTTTTAAATCCTGTTGGGGCATTATCATACGAAAAACTATCTATTACTTTTACCACTCTATTGCAAATTTTCGCCGCTGGGTGTCACTTTGGACAATCAAAATTTACTAATAGTTAGAATTTGACAAAAAAATATTGCTCACAATTTCATCGATTAATAATTATTAAAATTTTAACGAAATAATATCTGAGCTAATTCCGCAGAGCGCCTAGTCACTATGAAATTTATTCCCACAAAGTTATTCAACTTGCAAGCAAAATGAGTATGTTTAGTTAAGCAATATGTTCGACTTCCGAAACCGCGCCTTTTGGCTGTAAAAAATATTTCAGATTCCCTCGGTTGTATGGCGTATCCGATATCTTATTATCAAAGGGATACCTAAAATACTTCACAAAGCGCGTAATTTAATCGATTTATTGCATATCATTATTACTCTAATGAATGTCCAGCTCCTCGAGGTCACTCAGTGATATTGTAACCCTCCTGAGCTACCAGAGCATTTGCCAGGTTAACGACTCCGAGCTACAGGCAGTTCATCAATATTCTTCCAAGGAAGTTTCCATTACTGACCTCATACAGTGAAGAATTGATCGTTTTGATCTGTTGCAGCAAATTGATTTCGACACTCTAGTATGTCTTAATAAGCATCACTTCAGATGTTCTCTCTTCTAACATTCATACCAAATGTGCGGCCCGTCTAGCCATTCTCCACTCGACATTTACTACCAGAATTGAGTGCAGCTTAGACGTCAGAAAGCACCAAGTGCTCAATGTCCCACCTTACCACCAAGTTCAGTATGATTTGGATCTCGAACATGCAGTAGATTTTGGTAATTCACTTAAAATCATACTCTTCTCAATTACAAACTCATCGAATAAAGTGCGGCCAATACCGATTGTTATTTGTAACCGGTAAACCTAGATAATGTTTGTTTTCATGAAAACGAATTGCTGCGGTTCACCACTTGCACTCGAATATCCACATTCAATCACTCTCGCCGGCAACGGTCAAAATTACATCAACAAGCAGAGGCCATATGGCACATCAGCTGAAGAAGAAAAGTGCTCTTGATTTCCCCCGTTCAAGGCCATTCATACAGTGCATCATCCACGGTGGCTTATAATTGGGCTGCTGAGCAGATGAGACCTCCAAAATTGAAAACAAAAAACACAATGTATCACATGCACACTGGCTACGGTGGTTGTAGGAACAGCATCACTTTGCAAGCTCTGCCAAAACAACAATTATGAAGAAAAGAAAATAATGAATCATTACCGGCGCATTATCGCCGTCGGAGTCTATGCTGCTTTCGCGGTGTCTGCGAACCTCCACCGACATCTGCAGACAGTGCTGAGTTTGCAGGCTGATCGTCTCTGCTGCTGCTGCTTGCAGCTGTCGATCACTTTTACCACTGACATTGACCTTGGATGTGCCGGGAGCTGGTGCTGGTGGACTTACGCAGCAGGTGGATTCTTTCACAGCTTGGCGTATTAAATGCTTTGAAATGAAATATATTTTATTCGTTTTTTTCCAAGAACTGGTTGCATTCAACTATAACGTTCACATCCAAATTTAATACACTAATACATTAATTACAATTGTGGACTGTTTCGCCAACTTAGTCTTTCCAAAAATCTACCAGACGAAATAAGGTGTACAATAGATGACTCGTCAATAAAGCCCGAAACCGCCTGGTCTGGCCTTCATTCGCAAGATGGACAGATAAAACAAACGGGAAAAAAATCCGACCATCAGAAAATTATCTAATCGATTGAGGAAAATGATACCGTTCAACGTTTTCCCCAATTTGATCGCTCGACTTGTTGAACATTGTTTACGGTTGATCATTGGAGAATTGGGTGAATGTCGATACGGTATGATCCAATGGTACTGACGCAACGTAAGTAATCGATGAAGGGGGAACGTTGTTACAGAAATAATATCTCCTGGTGCCAAATCGATCAGCTACTTTCCGAACATGCGCGCGCGACCCAGATGAAGAAAAGCAGCCAGAACATGATCAAGAATGGGGTTACTTTGGAGCTTACTCATCCGCTTAGGAAAGATAACGGTGTTGTGCCGGGAGTTGATGATGATCTGTTTAACCGGCTTTCGGCACTAATGAAGCTAAATCGTTTGATGTTTCGAGACTGCTTTCGAAAGCGGTTTTTAGTCGTCGGAGGAAAACCCGGCAGTAGGTGAATGGATAACAAACGCCCTATTTATTTTTGATATGAATTATGGCGTACTTCCTGAGTGCGGTTGTTTTGTGTGGTATGGCTTGAAGCCGTTGCAAATTTCTTTGTAGCAAGTATCGCACACCCACCTTGCTATTAATGAATGTACCGTACCCGTGGTAATGATTGCGCTGAGCCAAAACCAAGTGGTCTCTATGTCCGAATAATAGTCTATTTTTCGCAACACCTCCATATCATTGTAAATAACGAATATTGGCAGCAAAGGTTTTTGTGATAAATATTCGATCTAGTTGTACGCCCCAATAGCATACAAATTTTAACGCATATAGTAGATTGTTAGGTTGTTGCAAGGCTGCGTGTTATTACCAGAACCGGTCGGCACTGATCTCGCCTTTACTGATCTATTAGAGGAAAGTGCTGAAAGGGTGGTATGCAACGAATGCTATTCGATTATGTACTATTGTACTAAGCAGTGTTTGAAAGCTATTTGCACGTTCTGTCTGGCACTGAAATCGGAATATTGCGCATTAGGAAGGTTATCAACATTATTGGAGGATTATTTTTTGCTATAGGAGTATATCATCCCATTATTACAGAATAAATCTCACTGTAATTATCAGATTAGTTTTCCTGTTCAAAACACAAACAACGTACTATCAAGATCAACCACCTCTTGGCGCCGAGCAACTTCTCATGGAGTGTAACATGAAGAAATTTGCATCAAGTTTAAGCAGTTTACAGCATTCCTTGCTAAGAATCGACATAGAAAACTATACTTAGAAAAGCTGTCATTTGAATGTCACGAATAGTTTCACGTTCATTTTATCTAGTGTGGTAATGGTTACTATTCTGACATTGTGGTTGCTTGCTTTGCATCTATAATCATGTTTATGTTCATGTTGACGACTTCTGTTTGCCATTCACGACATACTTTGGAAACTTTGAACTTGTAACGTTTAACTTTCGGCCCTTGGAGTGCATTGCATGGACTTTTTTTTAGATTTTTTTTTATTATAATTGTGTGATAATCGATGCTACTGGTGGTGGTAGATGTTGGTTTTGATGTACTTAGCGCATTCGTTGTTTTTTAACAGTGTGTACTGATGGCAATTGATTCGTGTTGATTTTACTGATTTCTCGTAGCGGCTTCGGCACTTGGCTTTTCGTAATATGCCGTCTGGTTACAGAACTGGCACGAAGGAATCCAACCGCGGAAAGCGCACAGCGTTAGTTGTTTATAGTTGATGTCTTTCCCTCTTTTGGCTTCCGAATGAAATCTGGGTCTTTCGAAGAAGAAGACTAACGAGGGCCTTGTATACCATGTTGTACAAAAACGGCTACGTTCTTGCTTTCAATATGCATGTTGATAAGTAGATTTTTTTATAATTATTTCATTTCGTACTATATTTTGATTAGTTTCTGAATTCTTAATAGATACGGTGACACGAGGATGGGGACAAGGGGGTTCCAATTATTCAAAGTCCTGGTTGGATTTACCAATTTAAATCAGAAATGTTATGCTATTTAAATTAATTCTTATCTTTCTAACTGATTTTTGTACAATTGTTGAAAGAACTCATTATTTTAAAAATTCGTAATTTATTTTGGTTGTGCCATAATTGTCTAATTTTTATCTCAATATTTACCTGACGATGATATATTTTTGTCTAAATTGAATCCCCCTTTCACAGGTTGTTCGAAATGTTTTATTATTTTCCAAATGATTGATTTATTTCTGTTTCAATTCTTGCTAATACTTTTTGCATTAATTGATTATATTTGTTAATCTTTCCATCTAATGTTCTTTTGAAAATTTTATTGTGTTGTTTTAGCTCGATCTGAATTCGTTTTCAATATTGTTATTGGTATCTTTGAACACGTCACCTATTTACCTATTTTTTCGACAGTGCTATCTCTGAAAATCAGCCACCGTGGTTATGCAACTATTTCCGATCTTATTTTATTTCAAATAAGTAGTTTTCATTTTGGTACTATGAAAGTTATATTTTATATTTTATAGCATGTAATTTTAAATATGCGTTGATTTAATGGGATTGTAAGGGAACGCGTATCTGTCGGGTAATGTCAATCGAGCTGACATTTATTCTAAATGAGCAAACTAATTTCTTTGTTTAGCTCTTATTTGAGCAACTAGGGAACTAATTCACGTAGCAATTTTATGTGCGTTGGAAATACACATGGTCTTGTATGAGTGGAATAATGGCTGTTTAGTCATGTATTAAAGCTTGAATATTATCGTGAGTGGTGACAAAACCACGAGTCCCTTATATATTTCGTGCATCTTCTGAAATTTCTGACTTAAGCAAATTGTTGTTTTTAAATTAATCAATTCGCTTCTTTTGGAACTTGTCTCCAATCTTGTTCTAGTAATAACAAAGCAGGCGCGTATGTCATCGGTTGTATGTTCGATATAAAAAGTTGGTTGTTTCGTATATTTAGTTAGTGCTTCTTTTATACCGATCAAAATACACTTCAATTAGCATATCAACGCGCACGAATAATGATAACATAAGAGTCGGGATTTTATTCAATCGCTCGTTGAAAAAGAAACCAATATATAATTATCATTTAATTTCTTATAATGATACCAAAGTTTATATACGATAAAATTCTTATATTACAAAACATGACACGTATTAGCCTACCCATTTTAACACAAGTCTCGACAGTTCATTATATTGTATTGTTCGCCGGAATAAAGAAAGAAGTGATAATAAGATTGTTCACATGCCGTTTGATTTAAATTAATATAAGCAATACTCCCGATAATCGGCTGTCCGGAGTTGGGGTTGCATTTGTCTACAAACAAAGCATTTCCAAATGGATGCAACAAACCATAAATCAATCATACATTCTCGGTAGCCGGGTGCCCATAGTAATAAACACATGATAACATTTCTGAGAATAGTATAAATTGTATCACTCATCAAGATGAATCCATATTTACACGGCTCTTTATTCCATCCAATACTAACAGGAACTCCTTTCCGTGACAAACGACGAGATGCAGAGATATACACGATCTCCGTAATAACGCTTGTTACACTAATATTACTTTCCTTCCTCGATGACTGTAAGGACGTGGCCAGCGCCGTTATTGGAATTTTAATGCATAGAACACTCGATACATGCACTTTGAGAATTGATAGCTACTCCCAGACCACATTCGTCGATTCTCTGAGCAATTACGCTTATTATAGCCAATCACGGTGTAGCAATTACGAATTGTACGGTACGGTGCGCATGCTCATGCTCAATGGCTTCCCCTTTATTGTGTCAAAAGTCAAATAGCAAGAGATAGGTTCGGCAACCGCATTTTTATTACACGAATGCTGTTGGGAATGCAAGTTAAAAAGTTTTTGTTAGTAACGTGAGTCTTTTAATATGTTCTGGTCTAGTGCGTGGTGCTAAGTCGCGTAGGCGTTCTTCAATTTTATCGTCATTCACATACACACAGATATATGTTTGAACGTTGTTATATGCATAGTTTGCTTTAAGTGAATCAAAATTGCGTTTTTCCTTAATACGAGCATTTTTCTTTTCGGTGGCTGGTTCATTTCAATGCGCAACCGGGGCAACGATACAGTGCTCGAAATAAGTAGACCGTTCACTATAAATATCTTAAAATAATATTTCTGCGACCCAAATTAAATTTAAATCGAATTGTGTGATACGTTTGACCGAATCTTGTCATATGTATCATATTTTGACATTATTGATATGCTTCTTAATTCTAAATGAATTAAGGGGATGTCCTTATTTTCAATTTCAATTTTTTCCTTTGCATAAGTGTCTACTATATTGTGTTAAACGAGTTTTTCTATACGCGCATCAAGAAAGCTTCTACCGGTCATTGTTCAAAGCGGCGTACTGGCGCTCTCGGCTTGAGACTCGCGCCTCAGGTAGAAACCTTTTCATGGTATTATGTACGTTCCCAGATTGCTTCGCGTTGCACTGTATATGTGTACAGGTCTCTAGAGAGTATTTCACGGCTTGATCTGTAGAGGGTACCACTGCTGCCGCGGCTGAACTGCATCTGCTTATAGCGTATATGAATAGTTAGTATTCCGGTGCTTTCCGTGCAGGCCTGTCTCTCGAGAACATGCCGAATTTGTTGAAAAAGGGCACATTGAGGCAGTAAAAGGCACAGTAGGCGACCCTTATCGAAGACATTCAGTTTACTGCCAAAACCGACACCGAATATGTGGGTACGTCCGCGAAGAAGTTAAAAACTGCGATTTACGAGGACATTGAACTAGACCGGTGCATCAGTTATGTCACTATCTTTAGCTTCTTAAGTGAATGCTTAGTCCTGCGGTGGAGACATGACATTCAACTGTATATCTGGAGCAGGATTAGCCTTCAAACTCGTGGTGCAATATTAGTGCACTATTGAAATAGCCATTTTTATTTTATTTTTGATACATATTAACTCAAATTCGTGTTTATAAATCATAATTTTGGTTGAAATACCACTTATTTTTAGTGGGAGTCCGCCATATTGGATCGGCCATTTTGAATTTAGAAATACTGGCTTTAGATTCGTAGTCAGCTATATGCAAAACTCATAATTCCTTGTAATTGTTACAAAATATTGACATTCTACTACGAATAACTCATTGAAAGTGTTCTAAAAACTTTAAACTCGTTTATCTCAATATGGTTTTTCAAAACTGCGTGCAATCTCATTTGAAAACGATTCAATTTAAAGACTTCATATTTTGACCTCTTGAAAGCAAACCTTTTTCATTGGAGGAATGACCTACAAAATCTACAAATTCTTTGTATTCACTATTTTTAGTGAAGCCTTAAAGTGGAAAAAGGGGCTAAAAATCGATCTCAAAGTTTGAGATCGCACCATGTCGTCAAATTTGATGTTTTTTACCCGTTCTTAGGTAATTCCTACAATAAATTTAGTTACAGTTATTAACTTTATTAGTAGTTTTGTGTTTCAGGTTGATCCTGAGGCAGCAGGCTGTACGCAGTTTTGAAATTCCACGCGTACCTAACCTTAGACACCATTTTGTTTTTTCGTCTTGACTTGAATTGAATTCTAAAACTGTTTCCTTCTATGTTTTTTTCATTGGCTTTATTTATATCTTAAATAGTTTGCATTTATAATTTATATCTTAAATAGTTCGCATTTTAGAGTGATTTTCATAACACAGCTTGGGGTGCCTCTGAAAAAACATATATGATAAAAAAGATATGTACATATGTGTAATATAAAATGCCTGTAAATATATGTAAATTTTGAAAAGGCATGACAAGATTTCACAAATTTGCATAAAACCAATATATTTTATAATAACTATGTGAGCTTATATGAGCGACCGAAAACAAAAGTCGCAAGGACAGAACATGCTTCGTAAAACCCGTTTCAAATATATTAGAATATAAAACCCGGATATAAACTTCAAGCATAAAAATCGGACTGGGACTTTCGTTCGTAAGAGTCGGATGAAAAAACCTTTAGTGAAAAAATCGGAAAATTATATATCCGATTCTTACAAAGTAGTTTTGTCAGCCGACTTTTAATCTTGAACATCAAGATATACAGATGCTCCTACGAACGATTTATTTATTTTTATCCGAATTTTATACTTGAGAATCAACCTTGCCGAGTTTTACGGGTGAGAACTTTTTAAGCGATTCTTATACTGAATGATTTCTGTCCGATTTTTGTGCTTTAAGTTTATTTCCAATTTTTATATTCTAATATGTTTGAAACGGGTTTTGCGAAGCATGTTCTATCCTTGCGATTTTTAATTTCGGTCGCTCACATGCACCTTTACTCACATATGATTTATTTGAGAAAGACAAAAAAGTGTTCTCCAATTATTGAATATATAATAGACAGAAGTAGTATTATGTATAACTTTTGAATTAGACGGAATAAAAACAATCCTCATTTAGCAGAAGCTGCCTCTAATAATGCTGTTCATGTGCTAAGAACACTATTTTCATGAGAAAAATCCCAATAAAAAACTGCAAGGAAAAATTGTTTTTTGAAAGTCACCCTAAGTGATGTTATGGAAATTACTTTAAAATGAAAATGATTAGAGTAACGAATTTGGTATCTTTCACAAAATTGTTCAGAATCATTGCAATAAATTGAGCAATTATTTCAATTGTTGTTTTCAGATGAAGTGTGTATCGAATTGTCGCCCTTTTGCAAATACACGCTGAAGCAAAATACCCCAAGGGACCACCTATAAATGACGTAGCATTATATGGAGGAGGGGGATCATTTAAACAATCTCTCTAATGAGATAAATCGAAACAAATATTAATGATCCAACTAGTACAAACTGTACAAAAATAATCCAAAGCTGAAAAGAGGTATTCTACATCACTTAAAAAACTTGTAAAAAATGTATTACACTACAAAAATATGAAATAAAGTAACTCTCTGAACTGAACTGGAGGAGGGGGAGTTTTGTATGTTGTGATGATGTGTGACGACAGGGGTGTAGGGGTCATGTCATGCTACGTAGCTTTTTAAAGGGGAATAGGGGTTGATCGGATGTCACGGCAATCATACCCGTTTCATCTAATTAACATCGTTTTTTTAAATTTTTTTGTAATTTTTTTACGGGGAAAAGGGGGGGGGGGGGTTACCGCCAAGCTACGTAATTACTAGGGGGAGTATTTAGAGGTTTGTAACGAAATGCTACGCCATTTATGGATGGTCCCCAAATGTTCTCTATTGGGTTTAGATCAGGGCAAATAGCAGGCCATTTCAAAAAATGGCCTGCTATTTGCCCTCGCTTAAAATCTCTCCAATACATCATGTATTGGAAGAATATTCAAGAGCTTCTATTATTCACTCTTGAAATAAACCACACCACATTGATGAATTTTCTTCTACTATGAAATCAAAGTAATTCTTTTTGAGCCAATAAATCAATCAATTACCAACTGCTTGAAAATTCCTCTCTTATAGAAGAATAATCCTTGATCTACTGTTCGCGCTACTATTAAAGCGCGAACAATTCTTTCTGAGCACATGCTAACCTTTAATTAATTTCGAAAGGATCGTACATCTAGGTGAAAGTTTCACTATTAATCGCGAGTGACACAAAACGAGTTATTCTCGGGTATGGGCGAGAAAATCGCCTCTTTATGTAATTTACCTACTATAATACATTCCTGTACCCGTTAATAATTCAAGCTAGCAGTCAGTGGGTTGAACAACAGTTGGCAATTGCCCCCAAAGGAATCGGCGGAAACAATTTCTTTCCAGCAAGCAGCCAAACATATTTTCATATTGCATTTCAAAACCCATTCAAACCTCCGCTTGCTGCTAGCGAACGCATTGCGAGAGCGGTTCGTCTCATTACCGATTTCCTCAATAAAACCACATGAAGTGTGACATTTCAGCCTGTACTCGAATAGGATTAAACACTTTGTTACGTTTTTCCCTTTCGTAAAGCTGGCTTACACCAGATACACTGGTAGTCGTCGGAGGGAAAATGCAGTTGACTGCAGCAAAGAAAGTCACTAAATCACTTTGAATTTGTGTTTTTTTTTCAATCTATCGACTACTAGCCATTTGATTAAAATCCGTTGCATTTGGTGTCACACAACCAAGCCTTCACGGGGCCAAGAGTTATTAGCGACAATCGCACAATTGCTTTAGAAGCCTGCTTATCGATGGAAACCATTTATTGAACGGCCCGCAACGGAAGGTGTCTTAGTAAAAGCATATCCTGCCCCCCGAGGAGGTGCAACGACATACGTGCGATAGCAACTGTTTGAATGAGCTTTCTCGCGAGAGGGTGGGAAATCCGGCCCGAGGCAGCCAGTCTCGTTCGCGAAGGCATTGAAACAATTCACGTCGGATTTCATGAATTGGAAGTGGAGTAAGAGTAAGAGTGAATCGATTGTGTTCAATTGATATACACGGGTACGGGCGCAAGCATACTCGGATGGCTAATTGTGAGCGACATTCACATGTTAATATGCCAGTTTATGCACCTTACTGAGGCGTCCTATCGAAAAGAAAACTGGTGTTTTATATGGGAAACGGCTCTTTCCGTTCCGTTATAAACACTGCCAGGAAAATGTCTTTCCAGTTATTTGTGATTACTGTCAAATTACAAAGGAGAAAATAATAGAAGCGTTACATCCTACACGGTTGAAATACATTAATGGGTACCAGTTGTACCCAGTTTCTAGCTTGATTTAAGCTGTCACAACTTGGAGAGGTTGGCGTCCTCTAGGAGGTTGATTTCACTATTATCTGCTCCCGCATTGTAAGAAACGATAGCAACAGGACTCTATTTTTCATTTACTGTATCTTTTATACTTTCTATTTTTTTATACTAACCTAATAAATTAATTCTTATCTATTTGCTGCTTGCTTTCTCTGTCTAGTAGTTTGCTAGTATGTCCGTAATACAAAGCAAGGGTTTGCGGTGCGGTTAATGCTTATTTTGTCTGGGTTTGTCTTCAGTAAAAATAATATTAGAATTAGTAATGTTTCTAGACATTTTCTTGCCGTTTATTTGATAAGGCACGTTTGCCTTTATTTATTAGTGTTATACACCAACAGGCATACCAAAGCCCCATTGCTGTTTTTCTTAATACTAATCTTATTTCTAACAATCAAGTCATACACAAAAATAACGGTCATGCAATAATTAACAAAAAAATGATAAAAAAGGTCAAATGTAGCTAACAGATCGATTAAGAAGTCTAAAAAGTCTTAGGCGCATAGTTTGTCGAGACACGTTGAAATCGAAAGCTGAAGCAACCTGGTTGAAAATTCTTTGTAGACCAGTGATGCTACTCCATACATACTATAATTAGTTAAAAGAAAAAAAAAAATAATTTTGCTCCGATGAACTTTGTGGGTTCCATTTGGGTTCTAGAATAACTGTGTAAATTTTAAGCTCGATCTGTGAAACTATTTTTGCGCTCTCGGTTTAAACAGTGGGATTTCGTATGGGGAAATCGACTGTTGAAAAATAATTCTTCCAAAAGTCGCTCAGTGCTTCCTAAATATAAGTTTATGTGTTATTTTTATAGGAAATTTATCAAGGAAACAAAGTCTCGAAGACTGCGAAACGATTTGACGATTGTTCAAAAAGTTATTTACCAAAAACCGACTGACTGATGAAAATTTCAATTTTCATAGCATCATTATTGCTGAAGGTCGAAGTGTACACAACATTTTTAACTTTCTCTTATTGCGTACAAAAGAAGCCTCAATTTATCCCTCAAAATCCTTGTGAAGTGACTAAACAGTTGAGAACCGTTGATTTAGACACAACAAGAGCAAGTCAAAACAAAATATAATTGGATAGCCAAATACAGAATATTTTATAAATCGTCAAAGCATCAATCGGTTTCTACTTGATGACTTTTTCCAGAAGTGTAAGATCGTTTCGTGGAAGACCGTGTGCTGTCCGGCGGGCTAAAAACTTTTTGCACTATTTCAGCCAAGAATGACACCACTGGAGACCTGCTCCCATGTCGTAAGAGGCGACTAACAACATGCTAAGAGATCTTAGGTATTGCTCCGTACCGAAGACTTAACCTGAACGCACATTAAGGTTTTGCATAATAGCCTTTATCCATTCTGTATATAAACATATAGTTACCTTTTCTGATTCGCTATTCCCGAGTGTCTACCAATGTTTTAGGTTTCTTCTGGCGGTTGTACAATAGTCGTAAAGGATGAAGTCTAATTCTACATTAAGTAATAGAATATATTAATATACCGGCTCTTCCACGCAAAAGTATAACTTTTAAACCCGTATTTAAAACAAAAAAAAAAACTTTCATATTGGAAATTTAATGAATTGGCCTCAGATGAAGCTGTGGAATTGCACAAAAAGTTTTTTTGTGTGGAAAGTGAATCGTAGATGTGTCAAAATAAGCCAGTTTTTTTATTAAACCTTGAACCGTCTACCAACAAATCTACATTGACAAATACCTTCGAAAGTGACTTCTTGAAATCTCATGAAGGTCTGACACTAGCTTTGTACTACTTTTGCTTTCCTAAACAGTGTTAAAAATTTCAACACTCCAGAACTTCACTCTGTCAGAAAATGTAGGGCCACCAGAAGGTAAAACTTCGTAAAATCGCACTCTTGGTTCTTTCTTCAAAATTATCCAGTGCAGTACTCTGAGTCACTCTTTCGAGTTTGAACCGCTCATATGGTAGTCGGTCTTTGCCAGTATTGCTCTTCTTCCATCCATTCTTATTCTGGGCCGCGTTGCAATCTAGCAATTTGGTATTTTACCCAATTATGGAAACGTGTCCGATAGGGAGAGTGGAGATACCAACTTGTCACTAACATTTCACAGCGAATTTCTTCACATTCATTTGGGATATATTTTATACTTTTTGTATGGTTACCTTGTACTGCAAACTTTGGAAATGATCTTTAAGGTGTTAATATGAAACTTTGATCTTAAATGAAATGACAAAGCGCGTGAGTATTTAGCTAAATCACAATATCTACTAAGATATATCCCGATTCATTTCTTTATCTACTAACACTACATTTGATGCAGAAGACGGTCGTAATAATCACAAGTGTAGAACCAACATTCCTCCCATCCCAGAATTGACCTGCATGGGCGTGGCCATCTACGTTTTTGATCATACTATAATCTTAGTCTCTTTAGGTTGCACGTTGAGTATGATGTACTACTCTCAAGTATCATACAATTGGTTCAATATGCAATTTCAAATTGTTTTGATCAATCACGGAAAATTCACGGTCGGTCAACTAAAGTAATCTAAATGTAAGTTCGTTTCCTATACAAAATCCCATATAAATTTTAAACCGTGGGCGCAAAAATATAGTTTCACTGATCGAGCTAAGAATTTTGCACAGTTGTTCTAGGACCCAAATGGTACCCAAAAAGTTGATCGAAGCAGGAACCTAATTTTTGTCCCACCGTAATAATTAGTGCGTCGGAATGGTAATTGAAACATAATGTTGTTTCTTAATGCTCGTAGTGCGACGTTTATGTTGATTTGTTCGAAAATAGCGGTGGCCAAAACTTCTTGGCAGCCGGATACCCAGGACAATGAACAAATGATAATACTCCTGAGGGCTACATATATCGAATCACTTATCGAGGTGAATCCAGATTGATGTAACTTTTTACCCCATCCTACTAACAGAAACTCCTTCCGGTGGAAAACGTGGACATGTAGAGGTATACATTGTCTCCATAAGAACGTTTGCTACACTTACATTTCTGTCCTTCCCCGATGATTGTAAGGACGTGACCAGCGCCGCTATTGGCATTTCAAAGTATGAAACTCTCGAACCATGCACATTGAGGATGGATAGCTACTCACAGGCCCCATGCGTTGATTCTCTGTGCAATTTCGCTTGCTTTGGTCAATCACGGAGTAGCATCTACGAATTGTACGGTCATCATGTTCATGCTCATGTTCATTGGTTCCAAAATAGCGGGAGCATCTATACGACCTTGCAGAGTGTCAGCGATGAACAAAGGTTTTGCTGCATTCCTTCGCAGGGGGTCCACTTGAATCAGCTGAGACCGGTTTTCATAGATAGGTAGTCGGACAGGATCTCTCAAAGGCAATCTACGGAACGCGAAACGTAACAAGCGACACTGTACGGTTTCAATTCTCCCAACGTCGTTATTGTAGTTTGGGCTCCAACTTCAGAGCAATATTCTAAGATTGATCGTTATAAAGATCAGTACAGTGATTTGAGACAATAAATATTCGTAAAACTTTTGATTATCCTGAAGATGGATCCCAGTGCTCGAGACGCTTTACCAACTGCATAAGAGATGTGTTGTCTAACCACTCCCAGATTCTTCACGTGGCTGATGCGTTCGATTTCGGTTTCTACTAGACGGGAGTTAAAATAATCGAATCCTTTCTCTTGCTGTTGGAGAAATTTGCAATCTTCAATTAAAAGAATTATGCGAAAAATCTTGAGATCAGCCGCGAAGGACAATCGTTGAGTCTTCAGAACTAGATGTATATCATTGAAGTATAGCAGAAACATGAGCGGTCCTAAGTGGCTTCCTTGAGGTATTCCTGACATAGAAGTGATAGGAGGGGCCTGACAATCTCCTATGACAACCGCTATCTCAAATTCTCGTTGACGTTCTTCGAAGTTATCTAAATTAAGACAATTTAAAATTTTCGTCAAATTTCGCTACTATTTAAGATTGCTTAGATTTTCATAATGTTTTTTTTATCAGTTTACGGACAAGATGTTATTCATTTTTATGTTACACTGCTAACTGATTCTCCAGATTTAATACACAGGTCAAGTACAAGATATATATTTTCTTAAAAGTTTCGTTTCATATACCATATCGACGAGCTTTAAAAATTCGAGAAAAGATTGTCAGAGAGTCGAATGGGTCTTCAGAAATATTCAATTTTGTTGTCGTGGAGTGAAACGTAAAATTCTGAATATCTGGGAAAATCTGGCTAAACTCCGAAAATCTGGCAAAATAAGCTAAGCAGACCGGAGATCTGCTTAGATATGAAAAATCTGGAAGATTCCAGATAAATCTGAAACATTGGCAACGCTGCGTATAACCCATCATTCTCCACATTATGTACGCTTTATATGATGCGCAATACACTGACAAGCGAAATGCTACACACTTTTAGAAAATCCGGAGCGTTAGTATGTATTGTATAAGCATGAATAAAACATGGATGATCTCATACTCCATAGAGAGGATTAGAATATATTGTTATTGCTGTTTAGGGATTTTTTCTGGGTAGCTTTAATGTTAACCATCTTGCTATTAGAGCATTTTTTCTTATTATCGTAAAGGTATTACGGCCAAGTTTCGGGTGTAGTAACTGACATTTCCTTTGCGCCTATTTCATAACAATGGCGCAAGTGCAACCAAATGGCGAGTAATCAAATGCATTTGATGACGGATTGCGACAAATCTCAACCCGAATATTTTCATAGAGGGCTATTTCGAGGAAATATGATTATTTCAGTAATTGTGTTTTTCTTGTACTTTCGGGACGATCTGATTTTTTCAGTATTTGTGTTTTTCTTGCACTTTAATTTGCTTATCGAGTAGTTTGCTCGTTTAAAAGTTATCGACATTGGAATAAGAACTGTTTTTGCAAAAAAGCCGTACAACTAACGAAAGCAAGTTTACGTTATCGGCAAAGTAATGTAGTGTTCTAGAACATTCATATAATGGAAAAAAAAATCTATAAGACCTGTTTTCAAGGGAACCGCCACAAATAACGCCCTCTGCCAAAAAACGTAAAAGTTAGAGAGTTTTCAGGTAAAATGTGTGTAATGAGTTTCTCTACTAGTGAACCGTTCGTGATCAAACGCACCATGAACGGTGAGATTTACAAACCTTTGCCGTTTTGAGACAGCACGATCAAAAACCATTGTTTTGGCTTGATTTGACCTTATTCAACTATTCCAAAACCGTACAGCAGTGGTATGCAGCTAATCCGGTGGATTTTATGCCGAAAGACATGAACCCACTGCCCTGAACTCCGTTCGATCGAAAGCTACTGGGTCGTGATGAAGCGCGTACTTCGAAAGATCTAATGAGTGACGAAGAACGAAAATGTGCCAGAAACAGCCGCACAGGCTCTAAAGCAGTGGTTTTCAACCGAGGGTGAATTCACCCCCAGGGATAAATTGTACGATTGTTGGGGGTGAATTATACGGGACAAATTTTAACATGTTATCCAAACATTCCCGTCGGGTATTTGCCTTTGTATATTGTTTCAGTATGTCAAGAATTGAGATGCTTACTGAGAGTGCCCTGGAACAGTTTTCTTATTGTAAAATTGTGGCATTCATCCAATTGAAAATCTTTTTACAGGGTAATAGGGTTACCACCTTAGGTAAGGTTTTCACCCGAAAATTTTTACTGACCTGGGATAGGTTTTTATAGAATCACTTTGAACCTATCTGACCTATCCGCTGAGTTCAATTAGATAAGTATAAACTTTTTCATTCTTTTTGTAACTCGTCGAAGTATCAATCACCAAAATTTGCTCACATTGACCGTTTGTTGTTTTGTTTTGGCAAAGCATGATGCACACCACTACTTTGAGCTTTTCTTATTAGCTGTAAATTCATCACGTTCGCAAACCGTATTGTCCACTTAGATAGGTGTGAAATTTCACTTTCCTGGCTAGCGACAAAAATCCAAAAGCACCGGCCACTCACGCTGTGGAGGAGCAGCCGAACAACTATTGCTCTCTGTCACAGCTAAGTACCGTGAAGCAGGCAGGAAAGCGATAGCATCTGTGAAGCACACTGCGGTGTCTTCCGAAATTTTTGCTGGGCACAAAATGTTCGGTTATTCGTCATCACAGTCGCTAGGAAGGTTCCAACAAAGTAGCAAATCTTTTCTGCCTGGTCAACAGTTAAGGTCCGCTTCTGGAGCAGTCAACATTAATACCGGAGGAACTCATTTAAACATATTGAGTTACAATTATTAATCGTATCACTATACTCGGAGAAATAGATGCAAAACTCGGAGGCACAGGGTAATGATGCTAAACAATTTTCAGAAAGGGATACATCATGGTGATCAATATTCGGAAAGGGGTACATGGAACGAAAAAGGTTGAAAACCACTACTCTAAAGGAAGGCGTCAATCACAAATGTTGCACATTTTACTTAAACTCATTGTAAAGTGTGAAAGCTGAAATAAATACATACTAACATACAGTAAATTTCGGTTTCATTTCGGTCTGCACAGCCGATTTACCAGTATGTATCAAAAATGAGCGTCTCACCCTTTAGATAGAATGTTGAGATGTTTAGCATTTTTGAGTGTACATGAGCAGTATCTAGTATGTTAGCTGTATTTTCCCTCGAAAAACCAAGTCAGTAAGTTAGTGAAAAGATATTCACATCATCATTGCAGTTGAAAATAAATTGAAAATAATTGGGCAACTTGACATTTGATCCTCCTTCAAGTTCAAGCACTCACTGGTTCTCACTTACTTAATCTACACTATTAGGCATGAAACAGAAAATTTTGATAGTAATATAGCGGCACTCAAAAAAGGCAACCAACTAACGCTTCTCATTTCCAAATTATCTCTTCTTTTACACAACCCCCAAGCGGTGCTGATTGAAGAATCATTTGTCCGCAAAACTAATTACACGCCTACTTGCGACACTACGGCAAGTAATTAAACTTTACGGTGTGCGATAATCTCCTCGGTTCATATCGCTTCTGGCAGCTGTTCCGCGCTCAAGAACAAAATCGACGGAGCGCTAAACTTTACCAAGAACCATCGTCTGCTTGTGGGAATTTCAAATGCCGCAACAGGGGACAATCCCAGCGGTTATTTTTCAAACTAACTTTCCCAGGTGGCATCCGGAGTCACTGAAAGCAATTTCCAGGTTTTATGCCTTAATAGATTTATATTTTTGCGCAGCGTCTCAGTGGCTATGTACTTTAGCTAATATTTATACTGCATTTTGCTTGTGCCCGAAGAACTGTTCTTAATTGTCGGACAGGGCGTGTACCCCCACAGCCACGGCCAGTGATTACAGGGAGAAATAGTCTATAAAACAGAGCTGTATTATCTATGTAATGAGTATTTTTATAGTGGGAAGATTGCTGCGAGCTATGGCTACTTCCTCTGCTTCAGATAAAACCTTGATCTATTCCGCGACTGCAAACATCGTCTTGAAAATATTGTTACTAAACCATATCTTTTTCTTCTTCTTTCAGTACGGTCTGAGGCAGCTGGATCTGTCGTTGCTATCGCAACTGTGGGCACTGAATGAGTCAATCCAGGAGTTTCGTACGATGCTGCAGGAACAGGAAACCCTCTCGCCACCCTCGCCAACGCCCTCCAATTCGGACGCCAATTCCGTATCGTCCGACGAGGATGAGGACGAATCGTCGAACACCGCAACCGCCGGCGGAATCGGACCGGGTCACAACTTGATCGAATCGGTCGCAGCCGCTTCGGTGCTCGTTTCGTCCCAGTCGAGTCGGATGAGGGCACCGCCACCTCCACCACCCAATCGAAAAGCACCCTCGCGACCGGTTTGAGTTCTTCGCAGCGGGCCTAGATATTCCAAAAAGCAACTTTACTCTCTTCAAGCTCTAGCCAATAATTGAACCAATTTACTTCGTTTGGGGGCGATCCAGTGGATTGGGTGGATCTAAAGCGTAACCATGTTGCTGCAGGTGCAGCAATCACAAAACACGTAAGTCAATAGATCAAGACAATGGTGAGGGTTTTCCGAGGGCCGCTGTGCTCGGCGAAAACCGCACCCTAATCTTAAGTAAGTTTTTGCTCTGCAACGCTCTGTACATAATAAATAAACGTAATTCTTTCAATTATAACTACAAATAAATAATAAAGAAACCATGTTCCAAAATTGAAATCGCGAATGTCGGATAAGGAATACATTTTTTAAAATGGAATATTTGAGAACGTATTGGGGATTCAATGTTTTGTCTCGAACAAACAGAAAGGTGTACTTTGCCTTAATCGGTTAATGATTTGAGTATTTACATTACGCGCACCTGGTCGCCATCATTAAATGTATGCAAACATATCGACGGCATCAATAGGTTGCTGGTATCGTTTCAATTATTCTGAGTTTTTGAATCGAGAGTGATGCGCCTATTTTAATCGTATTAGATAGAGTGCCACACTATTTCGTTGATTATAAATACGTCTATACTGCCATTCCCAGCATGTCTACCCAATGTCGTCTTTAATTGATTTTGATTTTTCATCGCCAAATGTTATGAAATATCAAGGGTGCACGGAATCAAATTGCACCCCAAGAAAAGGTTCGTCAAAATTCACTCATTCGATCGATCGTTTAAAATTTTCAGGGAATAAAATAAAAAATTAAATTTTTGCATGTTCTTTTTATTCAATTTTATAACCATATCCGAATACCCCAACACTGCTCATAAGATCTTTTTCATTATTTGGGCCAATTTATTTTTGTGTGGAAAACCATGTTTTTCTCATAACTAATTTCTATTTAGTATGAAGTGCAATACTGCAATGCATGATGCGCGGTATAAACAGTCTAACCGGCAGACGATCCTTATAACGTAACTAAATGCAAAGTAGTCCCGTCAAAGGTCATCTGATAGGAGTTTTGTCTAGTGTGATTGCCAATCAAACTATTTGCTATCTGGAGCAAGGGGTCCATGAAACAGCCACAATCTACACATGACAAACACAAATCGATGACCGCACCATCGATCTCAACTTTCTAAGTTGGCATGATGACGCAGTAGTCCTTCAAAAATGACGACTGGGCGAACTTTTAAGGTATCTATCACGGTTGAATATTTCTGCGACAATTTTTTTTTAAATCTTCTTATTAATTATCGGATTATATTTGATCCGAAACAATATCAGATACAGTCCGGCCAAGTTCAATGTGTATGCTTTTAAACGGGAAATCAGAGTCTTTGGTGACGAATTTTGTTTGACATCCATTTTACCATAAGCTGGGTCGTTTAAGGAAAGTTTATTTGCACACAGGCCAGAGCCCGGTGCAAAACAAAATCTTCTACAAAACGAAGGACGAGACAGAAATAAATTAAAAGACAAGTCAGAAGTGGAGTAAAAATGTGTTCATCTATCTGTACTCGGTGTATGTTTGAATGCCAGCGATTTTCTTTGCAACTGGCCCGAAAAAATCATAAAAACCTTGATCAACAATAGATTATGATAACATCAGTTTCATTCCCATGCGCAAAAAGATTGGTAATGAATGAAATGTGAAGGAAGGTGGACTGGAAATTCAAATGTAACGATATCTCCTAGATTGATGCTAACTCAGTCGCCTTCGAACACCTAGCACCAACTGACTTCATAAACAAACTTCGGTCATATCTTTTTGAAATCGGTTTTTTCGGTATTTTTGCAACTTTTTACAACCATCGGAAATAAATATGACGGTTGGTGAAGCAACAAATATTCGAATAGATTTTTCGGATTGTTGTATGATTGCATTCCCTAATAAATTGTGTGTTCAGTAAACTGATCCGTGTGTAAGTCTTCCGGAACAACTGATTGTGAAATGTGTAGTGAACTTATATTTGAAATTTCGCATTTTCATGAAAAAATCGCAAATGATTCAAATTTCTTTCGTGAACTATTATAACACTTGCAACATTCTAAAATAGCACTTGAGCTGTGAATGGCATAACGAGATATCATGCTATACGCAACTTATATCGAGCATTTCGACACAAAAGTTGCAATTTAGAGAATTGCTTATAAAAATTATGGAAATGAAATAATGAGAAATAAAAGTCTTAGCAGGGCCGGCATAACACATTTCGCCCGAGTGGGTAGTACAATAAGCATTGTGTGGGGGCACATGTATTACTGCAAATTTTTGGCATTTTCACAATTTACACCCTTTCATTAAAACACATTAAATCATTCGCAATGCATTTGTTCTAATTAAATCGGCCCGCATGATAGCGTTGGCTAATGCGAAGGCATCTCCAACATTCCCTCAGACTCAATGAAGGTCGATTTGAATGATTCCCCGATGTCAAAAATAATGCCGACAAGTCTCAGTTTCGATATGAATTATATACATCTAATGTAACCGGCCACTGGAATGTCTGTATTAGATGGGTAAGTATCTGTTCACATTCCCGCCCGGGAAGTAGAGATTGACGGTGTAGTCTCCGACTGGCCTTAATTGCGAAAAGCTGCCGAAATATGGGATTGGCTCCTCCAAGAATCCTCTGCATCAGTCAGTGAAAATTGTGGATTGTAAGCAATTTCATTCAACAGTAATCGAGGAGTACAAGAAATCAACTCGTTTTCCATCAGCCTCGTTTCGGGCCTTTCGACGGATCTGTTCTTCCAAACTTTGTTTTTTTGAACTGTGCTGTGCTACCTATTCGTTTTTTGTGCTGCGAAGAATGAACTGTCGTTGTTGCAAACAATAGAGCCATACAACTCTTCATTGTAGATACAAGGCACGGTGAGGAAATGTGGAGAGAATCATGAAAAGTCTTGTTACTGTGCAGAGACTGATTGTTCGACATATCTCGCGTACAAATATGTGGGGAAAAACCGAAGTACTTTTAAGGCACGCTCCGAGCAGAAAGCTATTAAGAGCTACACCATCGGCCACGCCTAATTTCTATGCTCCCTTGATCACTATAGAGCGACAATCTCATTGAGGGAACATCTTCTAATGTGCCTATAAATTTTCGAAAGAGGAAATATCATTTCCTCTCCCAAGCTTCCTTGTAAAAATCTGAGGGTGTGCTTTAATGAGCCTCCAAATATAATAACTCGAGGAAGTGCTGCTATAAAACCAAAGTAAGTGGCTCCTGATATTGGAAATCTAAGAAAACTGCCTGAATTTCCACATGGGACATGAAAAACTCCAAGGGTCGTTTATTTCAGCCAATGATTCAACCTAGTACTGGAGAGATGAAATATGATACCGTAAAGTGGATATTAAAAACCTTCAATTAGGGGAAAATACGGGAACTACTGAGTGCTTTATCTGACAAATCTTTCCAGATTACCTTGGTATGGGTCCTTTCTCATTGCTCCATTCCGGGCAATGAGAAGGCAGACTCCTTAGCTAAGGTGGGTGCCTTAGAAGGAGACGTTTACGATGTCCTCTATATGTCCCTTATACCTTTGTGAAAACCATCAATATACAAGTCTAACTGCCCCTTCTTATTTTCCTTATCATTCTCAGAACCCTCTTCCACCTGTATCAAAGCATCTCTATCGAATGAGCCAACAAACACGGGACCTACGGCACGAACATAACACGCTTAACTCGAAATGTAGCCGGTCCACATCTGAGCCGTTCTACGAAATCGTCTGGAAAAACCCCTGCCATCTTGAGGAGGACCACCCGGCGTCCCAGTACATGATTCCCCTGATGAAGGCCACCCGAGTTTGTAATCCATCCGTTGATTTCACGATGCCTGAAACTGAAATAATTTTCTCTCCCTGCCATCTTTGTCTACCCCCCCTCCCCTGATTCTTATACCCAGAAGTAACACCCCTACCCCCCCCCCCCCCCCCCATAATCATCACGAAGCATTTAGCTCTTCTTGTCTCTTCTAGTTTTAACTATTATATTATATAATCTCGTTGAAAATGCCCAACTCTACTACCCACAAAAATAACTATAATTACGAATCTTTACAAAATTCAATCATGCCCTCTAGTTATTCCTAGTTTTAAGGTAGTCGTAAAAAATTGTCCCCCTTAGTTAAACATTATTTGCTCCAATAATCTCACTGATAATAATGTCAAACCATATTCCCACAAAAACTAAATGACCCCCCCAATCTTACGAAAATAATATTATCCCCTTGTGTAGATATATAAGATAGCTATAAAATTGCATTAGTTTCATATTAAAAAAAATCAATGTGTAATCCCCTAGTTTTAAGCAATTTAAAATGTAAAACAAAACAAAATTGGCACCTTTAAGCTAACGCAACGTGCCTTATCAAATAAACGATTTGAATAAAAAAAAAAAACCTTCAACAGTGAGAACACTTTTGAAGCAGTTTTCTATTAAATGACCCTCCTTGAGCGATCGTATCCTTCAATGGCTAATTCATCGAGTGAAGTTACGGATTTGATCACAGTTTGCAGAAGATGATACACAACCTGGTTAGCTTCCGTCGTAGATCTTGGGCCCTATTCTCATAGTCACGTCACTTGGTGACTAGAAGGAAATTTTCTTCTAGTCACTAGGTGACGTGACTGTGAGAATAGGGCCCCTTATCTTCCACAGTTTTAACATTAGTCGCCAGGACCGAGAACACAGTATAGAGGAACATTTTTTGGAATCAAAATGTGCTGTCTATTGAATCGAATTAAACTTTGCTCGGTACCAGGTATCGAGGATGTCACATGTCAAGTATGAATCAAAGGCAAAGACTTATGCATTGTTTCCGTATACATGCCACCGAAGCCTTTCAGATAGCACTAAAACCCTACTCGCAACCTCAGCTGGTTTTAGTAGACATCAACTCACACGGTTTGTCATGTGATTGTCGTCACGATGATATCCGATCTCCCATACTGCATGATATTTGCAATTATTTCAATGTGTCCATATTTAATACGGTAGAAATAACACGAATTCTTACTCTACCAGCGTGCCCAAGCGCATCATATTTATCATTGTACTCGATCTCGCTACAATTAGAGTATATCCACTCTAATTGTAGCGAGGTCATGAAAGAAAATTCATCTCGTGTTACGTCTTATTTGTCTGTGATACCGGGCTGATACAACAGACACTGAAAATCTTTCCTGAGCGGGGTTAGATCATACGATGAATAATTTATTGCCCGTTTCATCTGTAGATAGACTTTCGTGCACATTTTTAAAGCAGCAAAATAAATATTCTCGCGTTAAACAGCATGGGGGACAGCAAATAAACAAACCGAACATCTTATGCACAATCCTAGAGAGGGCGTTAAATGTTGTTTTTGTTAGCCACCGCAACAACCAAACTATGGTAGATGCGGTGTGAGCATATTTTCGTCTGACAAAATTATTTTGCTGTGAGTATTTGGGGGTAAAATTCGCAATATGAGACCAGAAATCTTACCCTCTGGATCGCCACATCAGTACACCAGCATCGAAAAAAGTCAAGATCACTCTGCCCAACTATTCTTCGAGAAAAAAATTCAAAATAGGTCACTAGTCAAACAATGATAAATAAACCTCGTATTGAAAATAATTTTTGTGTTTTCACAAATCTAGTTCATGCAAAAAAGATGACATTATACTCAAATATTTAGTAGGTGGTTGTGTCTGAGTATGTTTAATATTTTTATGATTCTAGTTCATAACTTGATGATACATTGATTTGTATTAACTAGACTAAAAAAGTCAAGAATTGAACGATGTGCAAATATTTTCGTAAATTTTCGTCGTGTTATCGTGATATTTTGGTCTTGAGCTTACCGTCGGATTTTTTACACAGAGTCGCGTGTCTTATAGTTTTCTTAATTATTTCACGGACATGAATTGTGGCTAGGTAATGTATTTTTGGTGCTCAGCGCAGTTTCATTTAATTCCGAACAGTACACTGCATCTTAACAAACGAATAACAGGGTTACAGGTCCTAGTAGTTTCCTTGTATCTAATGTTCGAGCCTATGAGACTGGTTGTAAGCGGTTGTACACAATAGCTCACATAGAAATTTCAAAACCAAAAAGCAGAGCGAATAGTCCATGAATAATAGTCTGAGTTCCTTGTAATTTTTTACGTAAGTATATTAAAATTATGTGGAAAATTAATTACTTCATGAACTATATCATGAACAGTTTTACGAGCTCGACTGGTGAATCGTGTCTAGTACACGAGCTCGACTTTTCTGAATTGGTTGAAAAATCGATGAAACTACGTTCCAGTGAAATTGATTACGTGTAAAGATTAAAATCAGGCACATGATCGTAAATTTCATTAACTATATCTTGAAAGTGGAAGTGGTTTTTTGAATTTGTGGACCATTCCACGCGCACGAATGGTGAATTGTAACTTATATGCTTGCAATCATAACCAGACGAAACAAGAATGGATCCATGAATTATATTCCAAGTGTCCTGTAATGATTTTCGAGAAAATATCAAGATTTTGTTAAATTTGTGATCTAATTCACAACCATTCTTGTGATAAATCATGAATCAGTTAAAGTCGTATATTCGGACCATAGACAATGTTCCTAGATTTGTGGATAAAATTATGAGTCAACGATTTTCGAGTTCGCGAATTGTCGGCGTGAGAAAAAGGCGTCGGCGTGAGAAAAAGGCGTACCTTTCGGCGTCGGCGTTTGTTAAAATTTACCGGCGGTGGAGGCGTGGCGCGGCGGCGTAGCGAGGCTGTTCTGAAAATTCCTCCCCACAATTTTTTTTTATATTTACCTATTATCGACCATGCCGATATCGTTACAGTTTCATGACTCTCCGTTCGATGGAGCGTGAAAAGCACTCCTTGTTTTTTTTGTGTGGAAAAGTTCCTGAGTGCTTTATATGAAAAATCATACCAGATTATCTTAGTTTAGGTTCTGTCGCATTACCCCATTCCTGATAATGAGAAGACGGACACTTGAATTAGAATGATAATGTGAAGCTAAAATATCGTTTAACTTCAATGAGTTTTTCTCAAAAATTGGCAAATTTCGTGAAACAATATAAGTTTAGGAATCAACAAACCTTGGTTAAAGGGGATGGATGAGGGTCGTGATTTCATTCCGGTGATATTTCGGGTCATATCCAATCATTATACGTTGGTTGCGCATCTCCGGCGTATTGGTGTCGTGAATAGCGGGGTCTGCGCTTGTGGTGACGGTTATCACGACATTAAACATGTTGTCTGGTCGTGCGCCTAGTGTTCTAGCCACAGATCTCCGTTAAACGAATCTCTTCAACATTGTTGCAGTCAGATATGTACTAGCGATCCTCGATCTCTTCTGTATGTCTCTCATATACAATACGATACGATTAATGCCGAAATTAAGTTTTCTCTTCACTTTTGCTTGATATGCTAACTGGTACCCAGAAATCTGGTCCTAAAAGAGTTCCCATGCGGATCCAAGCAGGACCAGTCGAGTTCCGTTTAGATCTTCCACTTGCGAATAAGATGCAAGTTTGGTTTCTTTTTTTTCCTATCTTTATTGTCCCCTTCTCTTCACTTTTCTTGATTCGGTCTATATCTAGTCTATTGTTAACTGCATCCTTTAGTTTTTTACATTTTAACGACATTCAATTAGCTAGATATTACCGGGTGGGGAAAGTTATTAAAATTTAGAGCCATAGTACTCAAGTGAGAGCAAGGATGTGAAGTGTACAAATCGGAAAACTAGAAGTGGCAGAAGCTGTCACTAGAACAGGCTTAATACCTAACGGGCTTAACTTTTTTCTTCCGTTGATGGGGGTCGAGCTTAGGCAGCATAACTACGAATCACTCAAGTCAACCAGCATGCCTCCTGGTAAAGACAGACTTGTCTCTCTTTACCGTGAGAACCGACAAAAGAAAAGCCACGTAAGTTTACCAATGAAAACCTGTCGACGATTAGCATCAATGAACTAGCAAAATTAGCATCAATGAACTACACCTGCATTTTTTAGTCCAAATGAAATATATAAAATAATTTCAAACAACTCCAAATTATTATCCCCTATTTCAATAAATTTGAAATGTAATACGAAGAAATTGGTATCTAAATAGAAAAATTAAATTGTTGTACATCGATAATTTTCAACGCATGCATTTTCTGCTCAAGATACGTGGTTAATCTCGGGTTTAGGTTTATTCCAAACTTTCGAGTAATTAATTATTCCCTCGGTTATTTTAGAGTTGTTAGTATTACCCATATTACCCACGTGATCAGCCGGCTCTGTATCTTAGGAAATGTCTCATCACAGTGTTAGGTAAATTAAGTGTTTTTATAGCCAAATTGATTTTTACAAAATTTGATATTCGAACCTCATGGCTCTCAACCCTATTCAAATATTGATATTTGAAGCAATTGAGTAGAACAAATCAATTTTCTAAAATATCATTTAGTGGTTCCGAAAATGCGATTCAAGGTGAGAAAAATCGTTCCAGAATGAATTGACACGTTGTTCTGTGTCAGGATGTATTACATCTACCAGTAACGCATTTTCGAAGCGATAAATAAAGAGGTAGCAATTTAGGAGTAATTTCACAAATCCAATCTGTTACCTAAAATATTTGAATCTATTCCAACGTGTGACGTTCATGCTTTCTAAGCTTGGAACTTGCGAACATAAAATTCGAACATTAGAATTTCGATCACGCCTGCATACTATGCAATTTGAGAAGCATTTGAAAGTTGTACCGGTTGGCTCTAGTACGTTCCCTTATCTTTTTCATTACAGTAATAATGAATAAAACACGTTGCAATATATATATATATAGCGTTACTTTCCGAGCCCTACCCGATCTAAATTACATCTGTTGCGCTCTTTGTTTACTTGGAAGATCTTTAATATCTGAAATCAGTTGATTAGCAACGGTAAACATGAGTGCAACAAATGCCATTCATGTTGTGGAGGGGCTCTGATTGTAACAGTGTTTCACGGAGACCCAGTAAAATTCAGCCGGAAGTGAACTGGAATTCTGGCTGGCTCCAGCTCGTCCACGGGCTCCAGTGGCACAACCGATTCTTATTAGAATAGGTTGTTTTACTGGAGCCGGATTACGAGCTGAAACCAGCCAGAATTCCAGTTCATTTCCGGCTGAGCTTAACTGAGGATGATCAGACCCTGTTTGCCAGTAAAGTTCAGCCGAAAAATGAGCCGGATTTCTGGCTAGTTCGTATTCCAGCACCAGCTACACAGTCGATTCTAGTTAGAATCACTGGAGCCGCAATACTAAACTAGGCCCAGCCAGAATTCCGGCTCATTTCCGTCTGAACTTTACTGGGTCAGTAGAACCCATTTGCGGAAGGATATTCGGGATTCCTGTCCGCTTACGCCGAAATTCCGGCTATTGAAAAGATTTGGAATTGTTGTGTCATCGAACATAAATTCTGGCGAAAGCCAGCGTGTAATTTAAGCAATTTTGGTTGGCCACTAATATGTTTTGAATTGAGAAAGAGGAAAATACAAGTTAAATTGTTTTTTTCAATCATACTGAAGCAACAGATTTAGCCGATTTCAACTTTATTCGCTTTTCAGTTCAATGATGCTAAGCATAAGTTCGGAATTAGTTTTTAATTAACTGTTCAATAGCAGTTACGCAATCAGAATTCCGATTGAAATGGTATAACCAACTGTCTTGATCAGAATAGTGTAATCAAATTCAAAACTCAAATGGATTTGGCTGGGTATGTTTCGAGTTAAAGCTCATTTCATACATAAATGGCATCTTCCTATATGTGAGCATAACCGCTAAAAGCTTTTAACGAAACCGATACTTTCATGCAAGTTTCCATGCAACAATTATTCACACAGAACTCCGATATATCGCAAAATCGTGGTTCCGGTTCGCAGATTAAAGCCTCTCCCGTCAAACTCTTCCCCTTTGAACAGTTTGTACCCAACCCTAGCGTAATAATTAACATATTCCAGCAATAATTCACACCTATTTCTGCGCACACGTTCGCTCTCTCCTAGCAAACACGTCGCCGATGATGAAGCTGCGAATTTTCTACGATCGTGTCGTGCGTGTGGGACTCAGACTACTGCATTGAAATGGCACAGCACAAACAAAACCCTCGCGATCACCTCTGGCTTATTAGGCCGCCCGAGAATTGGAATTTCGCGCGAGACAAGACACGGCAACCGCCGCGACGCCCGCCTCGCTGGATCATACCGTCAAATCAATCTGCTAGTCAGTCATTCATCCGGTCAATTTGTGCTTCACTGCGGCGTGGCCGCTGTGGCTTTGTTTCGCTGTAAGCCGCATTTGTACTCTGGCTGGTGGGTGGATTGGAGGATTTTTGTGGGTTACCACCACCAGGTAAGTCGTGCAGAAACAATTACCACTGTCGTCCGTTTGCGGGCAGCGGGAGTAATTTCTTGGGCTCTCTTTCAATCCGTCATGTTGGCATTTTGCGGTCAGCGAGGGAAGCGCTGATGCATAGTGATCTGTTAAACGATCTTTTTCATGTGGTATATGAACTGCCGGGACCTCCATGTATATCGACAATCGTGGCAGGGCAGGGACGAGTGTCGATTAATGGGATGTGAGCTATTCGAAGGAGGGAACCAGTTGACTTTATTGCATAGGGAGCGACACGAATTTTATTGAGAATATGATAAATGATTGAGTACATTAATATGTTGCGAACTTTTCGCTAGAAACAATATAGTGGTGAATGTTACACAATGAACCAGAAGCGGAAAATTAATTTTTGTTGGGATCAACAGTTAAATTATATTGAAAAGGCCATGTAGAAGCTATTAAAACACAGTCACGAGTTTTATGTACTTATTTGTTATATTATGTTGTATATATTTATATGGGCAAATTCTTCAATCGGTTCAACAGAATAGTTTAACGCTTCATTGAGCTTCATTTGCATCTTCCCCACTTTCAGGTAAAAGGTGTGTTTGCATATTGAATTTGCGTGGTAGAGCTTTCACTGCGGTGGGTGGAGGTGTACAGTATTTTAAACAGCATCAAACCATATTGCGAGAAATCATTCACTCCTTTGTGTGGATTTCGTCGCTTAAAAATAGGACAGAAAAACTAGGACCCTCATTTGGCTAAGCTGTTTGTTTATTACTAGGTAGGGTTTTGAACCGTTGAGAACAAAAGTATTTGATCGAAATAAAAATAACAGCAGAGTACATGATATTGTGGTGCGACGCTGTTTAAAGTTTCACCACAGCGGTAGCAAAACGCAGACGCCAACAAACATTCCTTTATAATTAAAAAAACGTTTTTCGTTAATTTTATGCTTTTTTGCTAATCCCGAAAATATCCATTACATTTATTATAACTCTTACATTAAAGATCGATTTTTCATGCGATCATACTAAAGTGACCAGATGATTTCAGGACGAATGGGAGACGCGCTCAAGAAACCGATTAACGATCTACGTTTTCCAAGTATTTGCACAACTTATGTAAGACTGAAATTTTTTTTCGTAAAGATGGACCTGGCTCATATTAGAAGTCGAAAAGGGCACCGTGACAATCAGAATAAATTGGCTCATCAGTTCGGAGATTAGGCAGCATGACTTAAAACTGAGTGGTTTCACCAATATGAATGTACCTACAATATGTGTATTTTGGAATAAAAATCAGCATTTTGATGAATGCGGAACATTTTTCGGCAGGAATATCAGGTATATTTTTCAAATGTTATCACATTTAATAAAACAAATGTCTGCATTTGTCTCCAACGACCAGAGCTAGGAATAGGTTGTTCATTTTGAGCTAGAATTCTGCCAGCAATAGTGATACTGGAGGAAAACTAACCCCAAAATAGTGTGTGTGTGTGTGTGTGTGTGTGTGTGTGTGTGTGTGTGTGTGTGTGTTTAGAGAGCAGAAAAACCCCGAGAAGGCAGGAAAAAACGTACAAAACCCAACGTCTCAGGGAACGGGTTTGGGCTGCTACCTGACCCGCTAAAACAACTGCTCTTACCCAGAAACTGATTCCTCCCCGGTACTACCTTACGGCATTACTTCGGGTAGAGGCTTTTTATGTGCATAGCTTCCACTCTAATTCAACTAGTTAGTAGTTAGTTCCCTCAGTAGGGTTACAGCACCATTCCTCGACGCACCACCAGTTCTTGGCTATCCACACAGGCTGGTCATTGCTACATAGCAGAAATCCCCTATGAAGACAATTTAGGCAGCCAACTTCAGATTGTTTAATTTTTTGATCCCTTCGACTGCCTTGTGCCATTCAGCACCACTTACGCGTGGAGCTCTCGACTTGTTCGCGAACTACTCGCTCTAGTCCCCGACGATAGACCAAGCCTACTACGACGGAGAATTCCCCGGCGAGAGAAATTCTTCCGAAACCGAGCCATCCAATCAGGTGTCGGTGATTCCAGTGGAGCAGGGCGTCCGGTTCGCTGGTGCCCCGACGACATGCGACTGGTGGTGTCTGGTCAGTCTAGTCCCCGGCGGTGAATCTAGCTTACGCCCTGGCGAAGAAAGTTCTCTAGAGACCGATTCTTCACAACTTCATGAGCCCTTCGGCTCCCTATCTGGTGCCATTTAACACCGCAACTCTTTTAAGCCATTTGGTTCCCCTCTCGTTCCATTTCGCCCCACTGCCCCGGTGAGCCATTCTGCTGCCGATTTAACTAAAATCTTGTTTGCGAACTACTCGGTCTAGTCTTCGACGGAGAATTCTACGGCGAGAGAGGTTCTCCTAAAACCGAGCGGTAGATTTCTCCCGATACCGATATTCGTTTCAGTGAGCCATTTAGCTTCCCGCTTCGTCCCGATCTACTTGATCTAGTCCCCAGCTGTGGCCCTAGCCTACTCAATGGGCCAGTCAGTAGGTGCTGAGCTCCATTCAGCGATTCCGGGTGGATCGTCGCATCCGGTTCACTGGCTCCCCAACTACCCGCTGCTAGCTATTCGAAGCGGTCTATTCGGTCTAATCCTCGGCGGTGAATTTAGCCTACTCACGAGCTACCCGGTAGGGTTTCGAGGTCGGTCCGCTGATTCCGGGGAAACCTGACATCCGGTTCACTGGCGCCCCGACGACCCAAACCTGGTGCTACGTCGTGTACTACATAACTAATCCTCAGCGGTAGACCTAGTCTACACCGTCAGAGAGTTGTGGCCTCACAGCGACTTTCTGACCAATGGCGCTAGTTTGTTAGTCCCTTCGCCACTTTCTATGCAGCTCGGAGAATATACTCGTAATCACCCTGTTGACAGCGTCCCAGGTATGCTCGTCGTGGCATATTTCTTCGACGATATTGTCAACTGTCACACCAGGCATACCCCTACGAACTTCTTAGAATCTAGGGCATTCGAAGACCACGTGTCTTGGTGTCTCTTGCACGTTCACGCACTCCGAGCAAAGAGGTGACGAAGCATGTCCAAACCGATGCAAATACTTTCGGAAGCATCCGTTTCCGGACAACAACTGCGTCAAATGGAAGCTCCTATGCACCCAAGCCGACAAATTTGGGAGGAGTCGGTTGGTCCACTTTCTTTTTTCCGCGTTGTCCTTGCATTGCACCGCTGGTAGCATTCGACGTCCTCCGCCAGAGTGATGCAGATGGGGATCATCCCGGCCATAACGCATACTGCCTCCGACGATATTGTTCTGCAGGCACTCGCGACTCGTACTGCCATCAGCCGGAATGACCTGTTCAGCTTTTCGCGGTTCCGCTTGGTTTTCAGCGCAGCACCTCAGGCAGGAACCCCATGTCGGAGTATCGAGGACGAAACAGTAGATAGCAGATGTCTCGTGTGGAGATGGTCGGGTTCGGGTTTTTAGACCCGAAACCCGAAACGGGTTTCGGGTCGGGTTCGGGTTCAATAAATTTAAGCCTCTCGGGTTCGGGTCGGGCTCCGGGTTTTGAAATATGAAATTCTTGGGCTCGGGTCGGGTCCGGGTTTTGAAAATTTTGAACATTCGGGCTCGGGTCGGGTTCGGGTTTTTCAAATTAGAAATTGTCGGGGTCGGGTCGGGTTCGGGTTTTGAACAAAACACCCCTACTATTTCTTGACGCTGTATATACACAAAACCCAGCCTTTTTTATACTTCGTGATACGAATGAAAGACACATATAACCGTACCAAATGGTAGCACCTTTAAATCGCTAGAATTCGTCGTATTTTCTGGTGCTCAAATATAGTATTTTTTCATTCTTGTATAAAATTCTGTCTCTTCAGATTCGCAAACTGACTGAATTATTTTATGTTTTAAAAGAACATTCATGAGAGAGCATTCAACAATACGTGTCTCACATCTAAAATCTCTTTGCGATTTATTTTTAATGATAATTAGTAATAAATCAAGTCAACAGGAATTTATCGGAAAATATTGGTTCAACTTTCTGTTTTAAAATATTAATTTCGACAGGTATTTTAAAACCGATACGTAGGCCGCGGTCAGAGTAAACGCGTAAAACTCAGCTAAAGCGTACAGCAAATAGTGTCCAAAGCAAAGCGAGTAGAAATCTACGGAAAGTAGAAACAATAATCACCAATCTATTGATCCGAAATCAAACAGTGGGTGTTGCGAGTGCAGTTAATGGTAGTACTTTTTGCTACATATTGAATAATAATTGTCCATTAACCCTACAACGGTTTCGTGACTTTTTCTCTAAGTAAACGGTTTTTTTGGGATACATTCGTAGCCAAGAACTAAAATCGCTCTAATATGCCTAATTTTTTATTAAATTTATAATTAAATTGGATAGTTTTATTCTCAAACATACAATTTTTCACAAGTTTTTCGTTTACTGTGTATCGATGTTTTGCTTTTAAAAAAAAGATAAAATAATGTCTTCGGAATTATGCAAACACGACAAAACATTAACGTAAATGGTTTTGTGGGGTACATTTGTACCCCAAACAAACTTTAAGCGGGCACAGTTAATTTGGTCAAATGCAACAAATAGGTTTTACCTGCGTGCTTTAATAGAAGTTTAATAATAATAATCAAATTGATTTATGATAAAGAATGCTTGCAGTTAAAATAAACTGTAATCATTGACTAAAAAGGACGTTGTAGCCCGGGCCCCGGGGACGATTTCACAATTCCCACATATTGAAATCATAAATTTGGTGGTACTGCTCTGGTAAATTACCACAGCTAACATGTGATATATTATAGCAAACTGCCTTGCAGGAATGGTTTTACATTTTCTAGAAAAGAAATGTAAAGAATTCGCTTTTGATACAAAATTAGAAATTTTGATTAAGTACGACAGGCAAGGTTGTTTGAAACTGTCGGGTTTCTCAAATTAAAAATTTTCAGGTTCGGGTTGGGTTCGGGTTTTCAAATTTTAAAATTCTCGGGGTCGGGTCGGGTTCGGGTTTTACAAAATTTTCATTCTCGGGTACGGGTCGGTTCCGGGTTTTCTTATTTTAAAATTTTCGGGCTCGGGTCGGGTTCGGGTTTTTCAATTTTCAAGCTCTCGGGTTCGGGGTCGAAAAAAAAGAAACCCGACCATCTCTAGTCTCGTGCTGTTCTCAGACCGCCGACGTTTGGCATGAGTCTCGCCATTGCGTTCGTTGCCTTCGCTGACTTTTCGCAGGCGTAGTCGACGTGGTTGTTGAAGCTTAGCCGGTAGTCGATTATCACTCCCGATTGCTTCAGTGCACGCTTCTATGCAATCACGTGCCCTCCGACGTCGATCTGCATCTGCTGAATCACTTTGCAGTTTCTGACCAACAACACCTCCGTCTTGTGGTGAGCTACTTGTAGCTTGACCCCGTTCATCCAGCTCTCGATTGCGTTTATTATCTCCGCCGCCGACACCTCCACTTCGTCAGCGAAACCCACGACTTTCACTTTCCTGAGCACCTGCAGTTTTAAGACCCCATCATACATCCCGCTCCAAAGAGTTGGACCGAGAATGTAGCCCTGAGGAACGCCCGCTGTGACTCGCATTGACTTCTGTTCCTCGCTCGTCTTGTACAGCAGCATTCTGCTCTGAAAGTAGCTCTTCAGGATTTGGCAGAGATAGTTGGGAACCCTCATTCTGTGCAGTGCTGCAGCGATGGCTTCCCAGCTGGCGCTGTTAAATGCATTCTTCAAATCTATCGTGACCATAGCGCTGTATCGATCTCCTCTTTGCTTTTGTCGCCTTCTTATCACTCTCAAGCACTGTCCAAATTCCACTAGTCGATGCTCCTTTGCAGAATCCGAACTGAATCTTGGACGGTCCGCGCTAACCTTCCATATATTTCGTCAACCTGTTAAGGATGATCCTTTCCAGGAGTTTTCCGAGTGTATCTAGCAGGCATATGGGCCTGTACGATTGCCCGTTGGCTTCCCTGGCTTCGGCAGCAACACCAGCTTCTGGACCTTCCACATTTCGGGGAAGTTGCCTTCATTTAGACAATTCTGCAGCACCATCCTTGAGATGTCCGGATATGCCAGGATTGTAGCATTCTGCATCCATCCGGACCGGGGACTTTCTTTGATTTCAGGCACTTCTTACTTCGGCGAGGTCATCGTTAGTCGCTTGCCGATCGTCCATGTTTGCTCCTTCTTCATCACCGTATGAAGTCGGTGGCCAGATAGTGGGATACTGCTTCGGGAAAAGACCCTCAACGATTACGATCAACAACGGTACGCGTCGCTCCAGGGATTGGCATCCACTTCTCGCTGCAGCTCCTTGTGGCAATCTGACTTGCTAAGCCTGATCTTCCATTTTAAAGCGGCCCTAGCTTCCCGAAACGCTGCCTTGCTCTCTTCTCTTTTTGGTTCCGATATTGCTCTCTGAGCCCACCTTCTGGCTCAGAGACAAGCAGCGCGTAGCGTACTAAGCGTCTCGTTCCACCAGTAAACTGGACACCGTATATTGTGTGGTTCCAGTTTTCGCCGCCTTGTTGCGTCACAATCCGTCTTGTTAGGTCAGCCGCATCCACGTTCTCGGTCCCACCGTTCGACCGAAGTGCCTCAACGAAAAGATCAATGTTGAAGGCTTTCGTCTTCCACTTTCGCTAGCCGGTCATCCTACTCCGAGCTGCAGCAGGGTTTCGTTGAGCAATAGGATAGCGAATCGCTGGGTGGTCACTATGCGTATACGTTACGCATACTCCAATCCATGTTCGCCATCAATGAAGGACTACAGAATGAGACGTCGTTCCGTCTCTCCGAAATGTGCTAACAGAACCTTCATTATACAATCGTACGTCTAACTTCGCTAGAGCATCCTCTTGTGTTGGTTACTCTACTGCCCCACTCCACAGTACAGGCGATGAAGTCACCACCAATGACTACCGGCTTCCGACCGATCAACTGCTCCACTGTCCACCTTGGAGTAGCGAAACAGCTGCACACGAAGACACCGTCGATTTTGGCGATCATGAAGCCCTCGTATGACTGTTATACCACTTCTTGCATGGGGAATCTGACCATAACTTCTATTACAGCCGTTCCCGATCTATCCGCCACCCAGTTACCGTTGTTGATACGGTTCTGCAATGAAAGCGGCATCACACATTGTTTCTGTCGTAGGCTGCCACAACAGTCGATTCAGATTTTTCTGGGTTATCTCATTTACCATTGGCCTGCAGTCGCCCTATAGTAGACAGGGCATTTAAAGTCACCCGTCTGATGGTCGTTACCGTCCGCTGGAGTGCAGAGCACGCACTGCGGCCTCTGCGTGCAGTCTCTCGCAAGATGGCCCATTTTTTGTACATTTCCAGCACATTCTGGATCTATCCGGACCTTTGCAGGACTTTTCCAAATGTCCAAAGCCCAAACACTTGAAGCATTTCTCCGCTTGTTTATTCGCTCGTGGGGCTGATCTCAACGGGCATCTCGACCATCCAACCGTAACTCCAGCGCCTTGTCGGCAGCGGTTACGAATTACGCTGTTTGAGTTCACCCGTACCCCATTATAATCGGATCATCATGTGCCCCTTACCCAGGTTGAACTGCTGCTTCAGTGCATCTCTCAGCTTATCTTCCGTCATGATTTCATCAAGGTTCTTGCACACAATCACCATCTCAGGGTTTAAGGTTTTAACTTCTGTCTTTTCACCCATTGATTTGGTAATAGTATACTGCAAGGTTGAGCTGCTAGTCGTGGGATCCTTTTTCAATTCGAAAAGCATCTCGCCTTTTTGGGTACGCCTAATTCTCGCCACGTATTTTCCCAAATCCCTCAGCTCTCTCTGGCCTTCTTGAGCAGCGCTGCATAAGTCGTCGCGTCATTGGCTTTCTCGAGCACGGCTTCTCCCTTTGGCGGCGTCTTCTGACGAGTCGAAGGTTTTCCTTTTCTTTTCTGCTCCCCTTTTCGCTTTTTCTTTTGCTTTTGCTATTTCCTGTGTTTCTCTTTCCGACCTACGGTACTCTAGCTTTCATCCTGTTGGATGACGCCCTTTCCTTCGGCAACAACAGCGTCCTCGAGCGTCTGACTCTTGGGCCCGCCTGGTATTCCATCCCCTGGCAAGGTTCTTGACCTCTTTGGAGCCACGGAAACTGGCGTGTTCTCCACTCCAACCTTCTTCTCTTTCCCCTGCTTTCGATGGGCTAGGAAGATAGTAATTTCATGTCACCCAGGAAGCAGCGACGTACATCTCCCACACGAAGTTTCCAAAGAAGGTTCTCTTCTGGTTGAGAAGGGGATGTTAAAGCCGGTGTTCTTTTCTCCGTAACTTGCTATTAATGGGGAGGTGTAGGGCACAAGGTGCTTAGCGTAAGCTACGGCCTTCAATAAGAAACACCACCCGAAGGACGATATCGTGTTCTGGACGGATCTGGCCTCAGCAAATTACGCGAAGCATTCGCTGGAGGAGATGGAACGTTTGTAGATCCCAATCTACCCCAAGAACGCGTCCAGGTGCGCTTAAGTGGACCACACAATTTCGTTGCGAAAGCCGAAAAGTAACTGATTAAAAAAGTGACCAGAGAGTTGAAGAATGTATCAACCTCTTTCTTTTCGACGGCTATGGCCAAGGTCCGGCCAACTGCCGTAAGGCCGCCGGCGAGAAGTGTAATCATTTTTGTGAAATCATGAATTATAAATTACACATTTTTCGAGCATACTCGCTGTCAAATTTCCCCCTACCACAGCCATCAATGTTTGCACGGTTTAGAGCTCTGTCACTGAGTAAAGTTAAACCACACCAAAGCCAATCTGTCATTCGCTCTAATAGGCCATATTGCTCTTTCTTTGCCCACGAGGGAAGCCACGCGGGGCGTTTGGTTGAGTAATGAGCGCACATTTTTTCTACCGGTTTCTCAATGGGTTAAATGGCTTTTTTTCCAGATGTCACTTGAGTACCCCTAGGAACAAGAAATGTTAACATCAACCGCTAACCTTTGTTGTTTTTGGCCCCAGATGGATGGTTGGTATTCATAGCCCTCCTTTTGAATGTGCGATTCCGGCTTGTTAGAGAAAACTGTTCAACAGCTCTCCGTCACTCGATTGTTTTTCTTCCTCAAGTGCCGAGATGTCGCTCTCCCTCCTTAGTCGGATGGGGTTCGTTGTTTCGACAATCACTTAAACTGCACTTAAAGCAAATTATACTATTGTGGCTGTGGAAAATCGACCCAAAAAGGAAACCGAGCTTGAAAAAAAAAAACGTCTTGTCTCTCAGTGTCTGTCTGTCTATTATCAGTTTCTGGCCGGAATCGAAGCAAGCCAAACGAAAGAGAAATTTTCTCAAAAGTCAAAATCTGTACGGTAGAAACCCAGTCCAAAAGAGCTCAAACCGTTTGCTTTCATCATCATCATCATCACGTACTCCTCCATATGAGAAGTAGGCATCAGCTCTTTATGAAGTCAGAAAAGGCGCTCGCTTGCCGGTTTGCTGGCGTGGGAGGATGACTTGACGGATGCTGTGCCGGCTGAAGAGACGAAAGGTAAATAACGAAAATATTTGTAAAATTCTTTTAGCGCTCGGTTATAGTGGGACTTTTTTTTTTCTTCGCCTCGTAGTAAGTTGGGATCTTGCACAAGGCGAGGAGGGAAAAAATACGGCATCAATAGACCCAGCGACGTTTTCAAGTAGACGTCTCAGGGCCAAGTCCGGTGTGCTATCGCTCTCTGCCTCTGTGTACAATATAATCAACCTATTTGGACCTCTTGCCGAGCGGTACCGCCGGTTGTAGAGAGGGTACGTGTTCCTTGTTGCCACCTCTCATGCGGATAGGAGTCTTCTTTTTGACGAGTTCTACTTGACGACGGGGTTTGTCCTTATAAATTATTTATACGCACATTCCTTTGGTGATTGTTCGTGGGAAACATGTTTGCTAAAATGGACGATTCAAAGGATTTTACTAGGAATTGAGAGAATTTTGAACTATACGATTATTTGATTTGATGTCTTTTAGCTGCTTCTGGGATTGATTGATGATCTTTGATTGATTTTTTTTTTCAGAAGTTTGAATTTGTTTAAGCTATTCGAAGGCGCCTAAAGACTTGGATAGTCTAAAGATTTGACCTCTCAAAGTCACGGAGAATGAATTCAATGTGTGTGTTTTCCACCAAAGGGGGACGACAACAGACAGGGATAAAAAAGCGCCAAAGGCGACTAAATCACGACCATCGCCGCCGGTTAAAAAGTCAGGCATCTAAAATATGATCGCTCGACGACGCGCAAAGGTCCCATTGTTCTGATGGCGGCACTGCTCCTTGAGTTCTGGATTTCTTCAATTGCAGATCTTTGAAGGAGAATCTTAAGCCTGCGAGATACTTTGTACTGTCATAAGGGCGGAAGGTATGCCTGAGAAGTGGGTACCCCGTCCATACGTACTTGATGCGCATTCAGACAATAATGGTTGAGTTTGGTCGGCATGACCGCGACAGTGTGGTAAGAAAAAGTGAATTCATTAGACGATGGATCGAAGGAGGGTAGAGGATTGGGGCAGCAAGTTTCCGAATCGGGATGATGTGTGCCTCTTGCTTCGCGGTAGCGTAGCGATTTCCCAGGGGAACTTCTACCGTCGCGTAGCAGCGTTCAGGTTGTTTGGCGTTTGAGCGTATGTCCCATAGTAGTTACCGGGCTTGTTAACAGTTGTTGTCAGTGTGATCAATGCAAAAAATCTTGTTGGGATACATCCCGGCAAGTCGGGGTTCTTTCTTCCGACGGGGGCTCATATGGGGCTGTAGTGTCATGCAGAGCAGGTTTTACTCGCTTGAAATGTTTATGACGCTGATAATCGTATGATCAAGATCTGCGCGCTCTGCTCTACTCTGCTTTTTGGCCAATCTAGCGGTGTCTACGTGAATGAATGTGCTGCCGCGTTTGCTTTCGCTCCTTTGGTGGTTAGTATTTTTCCCGGCTCCATCACTTACCACTTATGGCCATGGCAGTGGCCCTGTACTGCTGTGTGGTGGCCGCCAGGCGCGATATTATCGCGTCCGCTCGTTGTTTCGTATGTGCAATGTTTGCTGTTCGGGCGCGGAATGTGTGACTTCAAACGGAGAAATCCCAAAGTTGAGTACCTACCTATGTTTGCGTTCCAGTATATTTGCCAATGTTTGCGCGGTTAACGAGTGTGATGAGAAGCAGCAATGAACAGCATGCTTGGAGGTACAGCTAAAGTAGTAGTACCAAACCGGTAGATCAAATTCAAGAATGTGGATCAATGTTTTGTCTAATTATTAGTGTTGCTTGGAAAAGAGGTACGAAGAAAATGTGTCCTTACATTCTTAATGTCGGTTAAAATGTAATATTTTCATTGGCGCATCCCACGAAATAGTTCATTCATTATGACAAGATGGTCCAATAATTGATCAAATGATTCATAATAAAGGTAATGCTTTCGATGCAAAAACTGTAATTATTCCATAAAATCCTCGAACAATCTATATACAAGTTTAAACGATTCATAAAAAATAAAATGCATTCCCAAAAATTGATGAAATGATTCATAAAAATGTTGTAATGTACCATTAAAAAGAATAATTTCTAAAGATTTCGATATAGTAATCGTAATTTTGTTGGATAGATATTTAAAAAAAAATTAAATTATCCTTAGAATCCCTTTTCAGAATTTTCAAGTAAATAATTTGAAGTCAAGAGTTAGTCTTTAATTTTGTTTTATGCTAGCCACACTAGCCTGTTGGATGAGTGCTCCCAGTGACGTAATTTTCTTTTTAAATCATCTAATAGGAGAATTCCTCCCTGCGAGGAATGGCTACCTGGTTGTAATGAGCGACATCTTGAGGAATACGTAGTTTGTTACACTGACGGTTCTTTGTAGACCAATCTCATTCTCTTTGTAGCAGAAATCTTCGTAATTTTGTGTGGCGTACAATTTGTGGTAAAAGGGTTTAGTTTTACTCTGACAGTTAGGCTGCACTAAGAGCACTTAGTTCGGCAGATTCGAGATCGATATTAGTATTTGCATATCGAACACCAATCGAAGAACTTAGCAATTGAAATGTTGTTATGGGAACCAGGTCATTATTTTTTTGTATTATTGTTTATTACAGCTTTAGCAATTAACGCAGGGCTACTATTCAGTGAGCTGAGTATTATTCATATGATCTTTGTGAATCCGATTACCGAACTTCCTATCATTTGATATGTAACTGACATGCAGTAATGCAATTGTGTATCCGGATGTTTGGTTCTCTAAACATAGATGATCCTACGCACAAGGAACTAAATCTCAAGGTTATGCTATTGTTGCGGCACAGCAACATTTTTGGATGCTCCCTCTAGTTGTATTCTATTATCTGCGTCGATCGATTATCACATGCAGTGAGCAACCATAAAGGAAAGTGAGATAGAGAATCAAATGTGATCAACCGGGTTGCCATCAGTATTGGAATATTTTATATGTAATATTTTATGTTGATGTATTGAGCTATAGTTTAAGTCAAATCGCGACCACCGCCATAGGCGGTTGGTTCATAAGCTTCTCTGTGTTAGATAAGTTTATAATAAAATTATTGTATTTCGCCCACCTGTTCGGTTCTGTGAACTTACTGTGTTTGCATATATCTGCACCGGAACGGATTCGCCATCTGAAATAAGAGAAGTTCTTGGTCCATCTCACCCGATTAAACTCCGTACCTGGAACAAAGCGTAGAAAAGATCTCTGACGAATCAGCTATTGTTCTAACCCAGTGTGGCAAAGAGCTATAGGGATTATCAGTAGGTTTTTTCCTTCGGGAATGAAGAATCCAGGCTGTTTACTGTTTTATGTTGTGATAGTATTGTGTTGTCATTAATTATAAAACTAAATCAATAAATTATGGGGACCCGGGGCTATTGAGACAGTGGGGGTAATTCGGACCCCTTCGATTACTCAGAAAATCGTAAGACTTTTTGACTGTCGTACATATTCGTGGATCCGCTATTCTAAAACATCAATTTTGACAACAGAATCGAATTATTT
Source organism: Topomyia yanbarensis (assembly GCF_030247195.1). NCBI lineage: Eukaryota > Metazoa > Arthropoda > Insecta > Diptera > Culicidae > Topomyia > Topomyia yanbarensis. The sequence continues at coordinate 13,887,560 of NC_080671.1, forward strand.
GTTTTTTAGAAAGGAGATACAACGTGTTTCATATTTTTACCATCCTCAAATCAAAAATCACTAAATTGCTAAAACCATGATTAAAGCAACAAATAAAAGTGAAAATAATGAAAGGTATGTATTTTAGAAAGCTTAAGGCTTTTATTCTATGGAATAATTTTTGTTTGGGTGAAAACACAGATATTTTCAAGACGCGTACCAATTTTGTGCGAAATGAGCGTACGGGGCTATTCGGACCACCTATTCAATCAAACACCGTTCAGCGGCTTGCGGTTACGCAGGAGATTGCACACGGCACAGTAAAGAAAATACATGATGCGCTAATCGACGGCTGTAACTAACCAGCTTAAGTTTTTGTAACGGAATTTTTTTGCTTCTTAAGGAGTTTCTTTAATAAATATTTCAAAGGTAAACATAACTAAAAATAATTGACAGTCTGAATTGCCCCGTACGGAGGTCCGAATTACTCCTACATTGTAAAAGGATGGAAAAACGTAGAGTTTTGCAAATCGCCACCTAGCGCTGCCATGGAAAGGTGCAAATGAACTTTTACGGCGCCAGCATGTAGCTTAGGTTTTAAACTAACAATTAGGACTTTTGACCGATTACTTTTTTCACATCTCTCCACCTAAAAGGACAATTTGCTTAGGTAGGTCCGAATAACTCCAAGTTTCCCTATAGAATATTAAAATAAATCTAAAAAAAATTAAAAATTAATGAAATTGCAAAGTGAGCCAAATTAATAACGTAAATACAAAAATCAAAAGGCAAAAAAGGAAACTAAACAATTGCATAATAACAGTAGAAATGAAAAAAAGTAAGAAATGAAAAAAATAAGAATAAATTGGAAAACTTAACAAAAATTTTAAAATTAGTAAAATGAATGAAATACTAAAAAATAATAATGAAACTAATAAAATTAATAGCACATAACATACAATGAATAAAAGTGCAAAAATATTAAAATGCGAAAAAATACTTAATGAGCAAAATGAATTAAATTAGCTATGAAAATAAAACGAATGAGGGTGACACAATTATTGAAACCAATAAAAAGGACATTATACAAAATGTATAAAATTTTGTATGTAATGAGCGAAAAGCATGAAATAAAATAACAAAAAGTAGTCAAGTAATAAAAAGAAGTTCATGAATAAAATGGACAGAAGTAATACAGGCTGATAATACATTATTACAGATTTGAATTAATAAAATTATTACCTAGCAAACAAAAAAATTGAAAAAATTTACATAAAAAGGTTGAAATGATTACTATGGATAACACAACTGGAATTCATAAAATGAATATGAAATTAAGGTCTTCATCTTTTGGACGAAAATAACGCAAAATTCGTTAACTCCTTTATTCATTTGTTGTATCTTCACCAACAGACCCCTTTGCCCCAATGGTAGTTGCTTAAACTAATTACATTTCAGGATAGCAAATATCTGGTCCCTACCATAAATGGCGCCTGCCGAGAAAGAGCCGCCGGATGGTGAAATGGAACAAGATTCGTCACCAGATTACGATCCCTCATTCAAAGTCCTACCCATTGCAGGGTTGTGGTTTCCGATCTACCTACCCGCCCACATGGTAGAGATGAATGGCACCGTTAGCGATTATAGTTTGACATGCGTGAATCTACTTCAGCACGGAGTTGACTGTTTCAAAGACCCCCTGCTACATCCAGTAAAGATTATGCAAGCAATTGCATTCGGGATCAATCACACAGGACAGGAAAAAGTCTATATCTGTTCAGATTCGCATCGGTTGACTTTCACCGGATCTGTTTTGCCAAATTGTGTCCCCTTCGATGAAGTTCGTCTTCCTGTTCGCAGAAATGCTAACGAAAGCTGCGCCACCGATCGCGATTAACTCTTTTACTCTCTTGGCTAAGGTTCGGGAATAGTGCGACATTGACGATCCCCGAGAGGGGACATCTTTTACTATGGCTAAAAGCTATAGGAAGAGGAAGAATATTTTCTCACCTGAGATTCTTTGTAAAGTCCAAAAGGTTCCCTTGGTGAATTTATTGAAAAAGTTTCATGAGGGTAACATTGTCCCATACGAATGGAGAAAAGTGCCATCGACAATCAAAAACCAGGAAAATCAGCCTCCGACCAAAACTCGTATCGACCGATTGCAATGCTGTCCTGTATCCGGAAGTTATTCGAGAAAATGATCTTACTCTGTATGCAACCTTTATTTTTTCTAAAGGAAAAAATTGGATTACCAATTTGCGCTTTAGGGCACAAAACCTAACATTAATAAGTTGGATTTGAATGTTTCGTGTTCCACTCGTCAGTGGACTATATCCAAACTTACATCAAATTGGCGTCAGTAAGACATTAAATCCAAACAGTTCACACAACATGTGTGAACGCCTAAAGCAACTGGCTGGTACCGAGTGATGTTTCGGTTAGCCAAGCACAGAAGCTGTGGGTCGCTGACGACAGTGGCGGATCTAGGGGGAGGGTCCTGGGGGTCCGGACCCCCCCGAAATTTTTTAACATGTTAAGAAATTTTAAATTAGTTTCAATTTTATAATAGTTTCAAACTCAAAATCATTTCAAACTAAATTTGACCACCAAAAATGATTTTAATTAAATGAGGTTTTGTCGTATGACGTATTGTAAAATGTTCATTACAAAATCAAAATTTCGGACCCCTCCCGAAATTTTTTTCTGGATCCACCCCTGGCTGACGAGTATATGGAACCGAACTCTTGTCTATTGGCATTAGAGCCAAACGCACACGTGACTATGTAATCTTTATTTTTCCTAAAGGAAAAAAATGGATATACCAATTTGCGCTTAAGGCCCAAGTTGAATTTGAATGTTTCGTGTTCCACTCGTCCAACTTAAACGAACATCACACGCGCAACTCGGTGTATTGCTGATCCGCATCTGAGACATACTACGAAATCGTCTCTAGGAACCCCCTACAGGAGGATCACCCAGTTTCTCAGTTCATGATGTCTTCTGAGTTTGTAATTGATGTCGTTGATATCTTGTTTGGCTGAAACTGCCAGTAAATATTTTTCTACTGCCTGTTATCATTGTTCACTCTATTTCTCCTGTCTCTGGTAGGTTGCTGTTACCCAGATGTTTTACTAGTTTTAATTGCTAAGTTCAATAATCTCGTGGAAAATGCTCAACTGTACTACAACCCATACAAACTAACTCTAATAATACCCTCTAGTAGACTAGAGTGGGGTCAAGTAGTTTTTTTGCAAGCTCATGCAATGGTATTTTTACATTTATTTTGCCAAATAAGTATAGTCAGTTTAAGTTTTATAAATTTCACTGTTGTTTCATGTGTATAAATTACACGGTGCTACAAAATAAAAAAAATTGAATGTATTTTTAAAGTGATATAGTAAAGGTTGTAGGTCTTGTCAAATGCAACACAAAACCACGTTTGATCAATTTAATACACCCTCAAAATCTTGATTTAAAGCAAAAAAACGATTTTTAGGATCTTCCGGCGCTGAAAATTATCATTTTTTAACCGATTTTTAATTTTTTAAGTGTTTTGGAAAGAAGAAGAAATGACCTTTCCAACGATACGCTATGCTATATTCTTTTGTTATAAGTAATGGTATTGGAACAACAATATAAAAATTACCATAATTTTTTGCATTTAATTACGTATCCAACGACCTATTAGTTTTTAGTTATTATTTTTTTCCAAAATAGAAACTTGCTCGCATGAACTTTTAAAGGGCTCATATAAAAGTTTCAAAAAAAAAATCGATTTTTTTTTGCTCGACTGCGTATATATTCAAAAATATTTGTGTGATATTTGAACATGAAATTGGATAAAATAACGGAAGATGTAATTATAGCATCTTATAGTGCGAGACAATACCTCACTAACCCCTTAAGAGTTCATGCGAGCATGTTTCTAATTTGGAAAAAAATAATAACTCAGTCATTTTTAACCGATTTTGATCAAAAATAGATCATTAGATGCGGAATTAAATGCTATCCTTAAATTTTTATTAAAATAAGAACGTTTCCAAAAAAAAGTTGCGCAATTTTTATATTTTTAATCAAAAATTAGCAACATAATGGTAACTTTCATATTGTTGTCTCAAAAGCGCATAGTACTTTTAACAAATGAACATAAGATAGCATTTCGTTGTAAAGGAAATTTCTTCTTCTTTCCAAAACACTCAAAAAATTTAAAATCGGTTGAAAAATAATAAAGTAAAATTTTTTTTAGTGCCGAAAGTTTCGAAAAATTGTTTTTTGCTATAAGTCAAGATTTTGACGGTATACAACATTTTTCATACATTTTTTCAGTTCGTTTATTTAATAGGCACAAATGCTTTAGCTTGGCGGTGACAAATTCTTTTTTTGCCTTTTGAATATCTTAAAACTGAAAGATTACAATGCACAAATATTTTTTAATATTGAGAGGAACATTCTTAAACTAAAAATACGATTCGATATACAAGATTGAACAATAATTATGTTTTACCAAAAATTTTACAGCTGTCTTTTTTTCATGCATTGTTTTGTGTTGCATTTGATGATATCTACAACTTACAGAAAAGTACAAAATCACTGTAGCACCGTGTTATTTGCTTTAGAATTTCTATCCATCTACTGGTTATTTGTTCTAGCATCTCTCATTGAACCAGTAATCGACACTCGACGATTAAACTCTATAAAATCCCACATCTGTCATTTCACGCTTTGCTTCCAGCAGTCAATACCACTAGAGACTTAGCCGTTGACAAAGGCCTTGATCGGTGTGTTCATGCAAAGCAGAAATGCTAATTTATTAAAAGAGGGCAAACGCGTTAGTAAACAATCAAAGAATCAGAATATTCCTATCCTACACGGTCTGTGACAGCCCAGCCGCCAACTTTGCCCCTCTTCGTGCCACACCTATTTGATTTAGCCGAGAACAAGCGACTGCTGTGTTCTTTCATTATTTGCGTTTTTCTTGCCCATTTTTTATCGCCCTCTCGTTAAAGTAGGAGCAGTCATTCGCCGACCGTCTCTTAATGGTATGTACACATGCGATTTCCAAACAAAAATGTGTGCGCTGCAAATCGTTAACGACAACGGGCGAACCTCGCTTTGATTCGCACTTAAAGATTTTTTTTTGCTTTCGCCATTTCCGCGGTATGAATTTCATTCAACTTTTTCCTTTGTGGACCAGCAGCCGGTAGGACCAAACAAATAGATTCTCTGCCTCGCCCCCGGGGTCCAAAGGCAAATATAATTGCGGTGCTGCTAGATCCGTTTCCCGGATGTCGGAAGCGCTTGGTAGGTACCCCGTCCATGTGCGAGTTGCCGTATGTCAAGCCGAAAAGCCGAAACAAACCAGCCTCGCATCGGCATACTACGATGTGAAATTAGCCGTGAGTTTGGTCGCAAACCAGAGCGAAAGAGATGGGCTTGGCCGGCAATATGATACTGGTTTTTTTTATGGCGGAAGGTACTAGTTGAATGTATGCACGGGGACTGTTCGGTTAACCGGATGAAAAGTGCTTCACGGTTGGTAGTTGGGACTTGTTTTGGGATGGACTTGATTCGAAGGCTGCTGCAGGCGGTGATTGAAGTGGATTTCCCCTCGGGCGAACTCGAAACATGTATGCAACATAATACTGACAGGCCTATCGAGAGACCTGTTGGATGAATAATCCGTTTCATTCAAGCGAATGAACCAAATAGTAACGCAAATATCTTCGTATAGTTTGGTGAAAGTTTCTAGAAAAAAAATCTGAATTTTCCGCTTTGTTTTTAATTTTATGTCTTTTTACTATGACTAAGACTTTTAACACATATGCATTTGCAGTTTGCAAGACCCAACATATTTCAATAGAGATTAGTTCCGGAATATTTGAAGGATTCATTCGGTTATTCGGTTGAAAGTAAAAATCGTTGGATTCATAGCATCTAGAGAACTACTACCGTGACATATTATTATACCTAAAATTGAATCTTTTTTTAGAAACATAACTCTCTACGAAAAGATAATTTTCTGTGAAACAACTTTACAATTTCGTGCATTTTTCTTTTGGTATTTTGTAAACATGGCGTAGTGGTACGAAAACGATGATCGCACCTCGGTAGTATTTTTTTAAACGTACGACCGTAATCCACTCTCAGTGTAGTACAGATATGTGTTACACAGCCTTCCCGAGCTACAGCTACACTCAATGCAATGAATGGTCAATCGCAAAGCTCGCCATGCAAAGTAAAGTAGCTAAAATACCAATTGTAAGCATGTATACAATAATGTTCTCAAACATGCTCCTGCTCGCGATCACCATCACGCACGCTGGTCGTGCGAAGATCGGGTTCTCTTGCCAGCACACCATCATACGAGAGGTGGGTATTTGAATAATAAACAAATTCCCAGCGCGTGCTAAATCTACAAAGCTGCGATTGGTTTCTGGAGATTGATTTCCCGGCTGTTCGATGTCCATGTGTTGCTTCGCGGATCGCGGTGTGTTCTATGCCTGTACTCGCTACGGTACCTAAATACATTCGATTTGTTGTTTATCCATTTCAATTAGTATTCGTACGAGAATTTGTTTACTTTTTCCAGAGTGGAGTGTTGATTCCGCTTTGAAGAACACGATACGGCTGGCCGGTTCCAATGGAAAGTATATGCTTTCTTCAATTCGCAGTGTGGATTGTATATTTTGTTATGCTTTAATTAACGGTTTGTTTACACGTTTTACTGGAAAACAAGAGTCTTGTTAGACGATGGATTTTGCATGCATTTAAGTATACAGTGGATTAATGGTATACACATATTTTGCATCAAATCGCTGAACAAAAACGTCTGTAACATAAATCAACACTGAGATTTTATTGGACTGTTAACCTAGTAAAAGTTGTATATCAGGATGTATAAAATTAGCTAGCTTTAATTAGCAAAAAAAGCGTGCGGTGTAAACGTTCGAGACCAAAACATATTTTCTTTCCATTGAATTGAATTCGTCTTCTTGTTATTATCACACAGACACATAAGTTAGAACGAACTTTCCGAAAACCTGTTACAAATTGCCATCGCACAAAGCTTAATTCATTATTATATCTAAATTAGCACGCAAATCCCGTATAGAGATTGCTGGCCGATCGTGGTGCCGGCTAGTGGTAAGTTGCTGCTTGTTGATGACATTTTGAAATGGCCGCTTTTTTATTTCGATTATAGAGGTTTTAACCTTAAGGTCATTCGCCTTTTCGTATTAGAAAAATCTCTTATGAAAGATTTCTAACCATATGTGCGGGGTCGGGACTCGAACTTATTTCTTGTATACATTGAAAATTTTGCTTCCTTCTCAGTGACATTACATTGAATATCCAGAGTATATGTAAGGATAGTGACAATCTGTAGTTAACCAGATGTCTTATAAGGATTACCAACAAAAGTTGTAGAAATTCACAATAGTTATTGCAATTGTTCAATGCTACGCCGTATGTATAAGAATTACACATAGTTTAACCTAACTAGTGCATTGTGACAACTCATATACGAAACTCGCATATGTGTGCAAACTAAGTCGTGTAATATCTAAAGCAGTATCGTTATTCGTGCAATAATAAGACACAATTACGTCAAAACCCATGTCTGTTTCAAATAGTCAAATCAATCACTGTTGTACCCGAGCAGAAGAAAATAACTTCAGAATACTAAATTCGGGTATACTGTACCCAATACTTGAACACCACAATAAGGTATTGAGGAGCCTTGCATAAGAGGTAAAATACCTGAAATAATAACTGAGACATACACTAGGAATAACTAGTTGATAATGAAACGAGCTATTATAATACCTGATTAATAACAAAACCTTTCCAACCTTCCAATAACAAAATTCACTGTATGGAGGTATTCACTAAGGTATTGATTTGGTATTTGTAACAATCACTGGTATACATCAATAATACCAAAATAAAGTATTATACCTCATTGAGGTATTAAGTAGGTATTGAAAAATGCTTCTTCAATACCTGCTTAATATTAATAATCAATTCATACCAGGTTTTGGAATGATACCAGAAAGTAGTATGCTCGGATTATTGGCCAGTTATTTTCTCCTGGTCGGGTAGAGCAAGGGGTGATGATGCGAATTTGGGATAAAATGTTCACTTGGCACGATTCCCACAATAAAAGTTCATCTTCTGCTAAACCGAAGATGCCAAAATGATACAAGAATAACCGATCAGTTGCACAACTAGCTGTATTAAGAAATTATACAAAATAGACACAATTTAAAAAAAATCGTGCTGGTCAGCGCTCTCAGAATTTTTGAGGAACAAGTGCATCGAAGGTGTTCATAATCGGAAAAAAACCTTTATCGTCAAAAACACTTGTGTCGGATTCGCTTCCAACCACCGCTGAATTTTGGAGATATCGTCGACATCCGGTTGTTCTTTACTGAAATCGGGCTTTTCGTCGCTGATTTGGTCATAGGACACCCGTTCGTTAGGGGCTTCCTTGTCGTCGCACAGAAGAGTCAGGATAACGCCATAACCTTTTGTATCAGATTGATTGACTCAGTTGCTGTGCTTGTGCTGTACCGTACTAGATTGTTTCATTCATTTGCTGTACTAGTGTGCCGAGCTTCTCCTCAAGCTGGTGGATCTTCCAGCATGCGAAAATCAGAAAGTGCAATGATCGCAACATAGTTTCGCCCGATCTGTTGGCGTCCCTGTTAGCTGTCAGCCTTCCATGTTTGTTACAGTTCCGACTCTCTAACCTCGGCTGACATGGAGGTACTTGCCTTTTCTGGTATTGTTGGGGCGGGTCATCTCTGAGTGTAGTTCTGAAGATCGTCAGTACCGCACATAACACCATTAGAGTAAAACGTTTCCGATCATGCTCTGAAACGCATGTCAACTTATAAGAATATAGTAGATTCAGGATCGACGACGAGGGATGTGACACTGGGTTCGTGTCGTAATACTGCGTAATAGCTTCATCCATGTTGAAGACCATATCGCGTAGTAACCGCAGAGGCTGTGCTCATGCACTTCGCTTAATTCCAGGTCTAGCTGGTCGTGCTAGTTCGCTGTGTAGCTTGAGGCTCGATATCATTAAACATGGCATCCATTTTTGCTATCAACTCAACTGTGACGTGGAATGAGTGTTTCTGGGAGTAGATAGTCCAGGCCGATATTTGGTATGTTGGTACCTTCTCTATTGGAGGCGAGTATGCTTTAAATTGTAGTGTAGTTGGCAGACTGGAACGAGCCTAGTCCGATGCGGAAATTTCCCGACGTCGAAAGTTTTTTCGAAACCATTATGATGCTGGTCGGTTGGGTGCCAAGGTCAGTCGTGTGATTCAGGGGGGGGGGGAGTGTGGAGATGACTTCCGGTTCTAAGGTGCTCCGACGACCTATCGTCGACGATGCATGCGCTCAATCTAGTTCCCGGCGGTGGATCCAGCCTACTCCAGTCGCGTCCGCTGGTCTACTTTATTTCTCTTTAGAAGACTCACTTGCCGAGTGACAAAGTCGGTCCGGCGATTCCGGCTGGAGTATGACTTTCGGTTCATCGGTGCCTCGACGATCCGAAGCCCTGTATTGCTACGTTGCTGGTTGCTACTACTCTGGATGACTGTTCTGCTCACCGCATTTGATTTTTCTTCGTCCGCACACTTTCTTCGGACAATATTTTTCATGTTGAAGTTCTCACCGACAATGGTTCTTACCTCATTTTGCATGTGTTTGAATCGCCGGCATTTGGAGACCACGTGCTCAGAGATACTCTATGCATCACCGCACGCGATGCAGAACAGCGATCTCACGTCGCCGAACCTATTCAAATACTTCTTGAAACAAGCATGACCAGACAAGAGCTGCGTCATGTGTGACATCGCCATAAGCTGCTATTGAATTGTATTTGCATCGGAGCTCTGGTTCCGGAGTAACAGGTTAAAGAATGCGATCTAACATCAAATTTCCATATATACCAGTATCACCTTGCTATGTAAATGACACAAAAACTATTAAAATAAATACGACGGAACTGGAAGCTTCGAGGAAGCGACGATTTCCCTGAATTAAATACACCTCATTAACATCGTCATAAGATGCTATTGAATTTCATTTGGATTAGAGCTCTGATTCCGGAGTTTCTGGTTAAATAGTGCGGTTACACTGTGATTTAAACTGGTCACTCAATGATATCAAAATGATGCAAAATTTATGAAATTGGGTTCAAAATTAACTTGGATTTACAGATCTGGATTACCAATGACTAACTAATGTCACTTTGATCACATTGGCCACCTAAGACGGTCCATGAACTATGACCCCGCATTACCAAGGACTGAAAATTGATCAATGGGGGATGCCGAAGAAATTTTGGAAATTTAATTTGTTTTTTTCATGCCAAATATTTTAAAAATGCTTGAAACGTCCAAATTTGATGCCATCTAGAAAAAATTGTCTATCGATTTTTTGGGACTTAGCTAGACGACTTGTATACCTTTTTGCCTTTATCGTATATAGAAAGGATAAAGGGTGTACATCATTTAATTGCATCACCAGAAAAGGTTTCAACCAATCGTTTTCAAGCTTTCATTGAATAAAATAAAACATATTAATAAACTTTTGTTATGTTCGTTTTGCTAAATTTCATAGTCATATCTAAATCCTTCCCTTTGGTTACAATCTTTGGGCCAACTTGCTTTGGTGAGGAAATCCATTTTCCTCTGCTTTTACTTCCTTAGGATGCTTCGGAGTGCTTGCTTCATGATGGCTCTGTATTTCTCAATTGGCCACAAATCTGGTGAATTCGGGGGATTAAGATCCTTTGAAATGAAATTGACCACCTTAGCCTTGTACTATTCCAGAACATCTTTCAAGTAATGCCACGAGGTCAAATCAGACCAGAAAAGCGTAGAACCGTTCTGAGACCTACGAAATGGAAGTAGACCATTTTGGGGGCATTATTTCAAGTACACCTGCCCATTTATCGCTCCGGTTGTCTCGAACGGAGTGCGGGGCCTTACGACCGAGCAAATGACCAGCCAAATAATGGACTTTTGTACTATTCATCTTATGGTTTCTAACTTTCCGTTACAGTGGTAAAGTACGATAGACTTGGCTTTGGTACCAATCTTCTCCGTTTGATGAAATTGTATCTCAGTAATCGTCGTCTAGCCGTCAAGATAGGTGATTCTATGTACTAAGAATTGTTTGCCTCATTCGGTATTCTGCAAGACAGTCATCTTCGTCTTTTGATTTTGCTCCAGTATTTAAACGACGTAAAGTTTTGCTTGGAAGATCCACGGTTCCGAGCAAACCACAAATCGTACAACAATGTAGAAAAAGACTCGTAATAAAGTCTACAAAGAGACAAAATTGTTACGAAAGTCGAATTTGGTCTGCAGATTTTGATTTGATTGAAACATGATTTAGATACGATATTTGATTCAGAATCGCATTGATGTACTAATTAAATCGTGTTCAATTGGAAGTGTTCGTAAAGGACTGATATGCTATATTCATATAGCTATAAATATTTAAATTATTAAAAATCGCATTTTCACTAACATTTGATCGTATTTTACTTCGATTAATTTAACAACTTAATAATATCATTGTAGTATTTCTTATGTGTGGGAATAGTCACTAAGCAACAGTACGACTTCGATATGAATCACAATGACTTTAAAAAGTTAGATACGACTTAAAATATCATAACTCATAAGAAACCCGATTTCGCGAAAGTACTTACGACTTATCTCACACTTTTGAAATGAGATTGCTGCATATACGGCGAATGTTTATCGGAATAGGGTTTCTCTACTTGAAGGTAAGATATGACTACGAAATATTGTCACGCTTTTAATAATTAAAATAGTTCTGTGTAGTAAGTCCTGTCCTACAATCCGAATGTGGTAAGTTCAAATCTCATCTTAACACGAGAAAAACTCTATAGGTTATGTTTGGCAATCTGGTTCACAATCTGCGCTTTTTCTGTCCAAACCCCGCTTTTTTACACATTTTGTTATGCTGGAGATGATTGATGTGCCTTTTAACTGTTTTTAGTTTTTGATCTTCTTTACCGACGAATCAGAGTTAATCGTATATGTTCCGGAATCGTATACTAGTAAATAGATTCTCTAGAATTGCTTTCATAATAGAAATTATCGTGCTTAACGTGTATATTGTTTTCAGAAATTGTCATTTTCAATAGCTATGTATGTTCGTATATTGCTTCCAGTTTGGTACGTATATGCCGATTTTCTGCGTTTTGTACGAATTTTTTAGTGGTATATAAACACGTATTATTCAGTTGCAACTTGGATATACCATCAAAACGGCAGGCTGGGTTGTCATTCACTGGTGATCTTAAGAAAAGTTCGATAAACCAATTTTGTTTATACCACGGACCGCTTCGCGGACCCCTTCGAAATCATCCTGGGCGATCGCGGACCCCTTCGAAATCACCCTGAGCGGTTGCGGATCCCAACGGTTTAACATCGATTTATATGCGGTTGGTATATTATTTTCAGTCTGATAAGATAAAAAACTTTAAGTTTCACTATCCGTCCGGAAAAGATTTTCATCTTCGCGGACTCCCAGCAACGACTTCACGGCCTCCTAGGGGCCCGCGGACCTCAGGTTGAGAATCCCTACCTTAAACGATCCGCGATTGAAAAGCAAATTAGTAGGTGTTAAGTCAAACCGGACTATGTCGCAAAATCTCAAATTGTATGATAATGATAACACTGGATGAAGAATTTCTTTAGCCAAATTCGACTTTTGCCAGATTTGGAATATGTTAATTATAGCAAAAATTAATTTCGAGTGATTACGTAAAGAATTCTGCAATCCAAAATTTAATCTCATTTTTCTCGAAATCAATATAATGTCACTTAGTTCGTTCTGACTTAATACCGACCAATAGTGTCAAACATCTCGAAGTTTTTCTCGATGAACAATTGACATTTAAGCTGCATATCAGGTTTCGTGATGGGAATATCCAAGAATCTTGCAGACATTTACCGCTTGGAGTCTCTTTATTGCCCTCTCTCTCTTTCTCGCTCAACAAAGGAATATTGCTCAGTTATATAGAACCTACATTGGGCCCTATTCTCACAGTCACGTCACTTAGTGACTAGAAGAAAATTTCCTTCTAGTCACTAGGTGACGTGTCTGTGAGAATAGGGCCCATTGTCTTAAGGTTGGACAGAGAATGCGCAAAAATCGCAATCGAAAAAAGCAGTTTTTTTCCACAACGTGTGTTAGATCTTCATAAAAATCAATCAGCTTATGTACAATGTTGTTATAGTACTGATGATTGATTTTTATGAAGATCTAACACACGGTGTGGGAAAAAACCGCTTTTCTCGATTGCGATTTTTGCGCATTCTCTGTCCAACCTTAATGGTGTTTCTTGAAATGAATTAGTGAAGAGCAGTTTTGTTCGGTCGGTTGCTTTTAAACAACTCGCATCAATCTCCAAGTTACGAAATATCTTCCAGGTTATTATCTTCCGGCATTCGCGGTACATAGTAAGCCCATTGTAGTCTACCGTGCTTCATCAAAGGTAACCTTGTTTATATACTTGGTACAGCTCGTGGTTCACAGGTATTCGCCATTCTTCATGTTCTGCGGCACAGTGCTGAGTGTTGAACGCAGAATTCTTCTCTCAGATACACCGAGCACTCGATTGTCTACCCATGTCATATGGCTGCAATAAGACGTATCAGCGATTTGTATAAAGCGAGTTTAGTACACTCCTGTAGGTTACGGGGCATTTAGTTTGCAGTAAAATATAGGGGAGACCGGGGCTAGTTGGCGGTGTTTTCAGTTTTCATTTTTTACCGCCTTGATTTTGGTAGATCTTGCAAAATAGAACACGTTGCATGAAAGGGTAGACTGTTGGCAACATCTCTGAATTTTATTAAAATGTTTTATACGTTGTCTTCATTTCTAGAGACAAAAATATATGACGCCGTAAAGCCGCCAACTTACCCCAGCCTCGGGGTAAGTTGGCGGTTTGTATGGGGTACGTTGGCGGACTGCCAGAAAATAAGCAATCTAATGAAAATACAATTGCATAAGTGCTCCATATGAAATGTGCCGATTGTCTTTTCAATAAAACTGTATAGTATTCGACACTTGCCATTATATTTCAGTCTCAATACCCCGTCATTTTGATTTCTACGTGTACTCCATATTCAAAAGCAAATTTTCGAAATTCTTCAGGCGATTGGCTGAAATAATTGTTCCCTGCATTGACGAGAGACACAAGGAAAAGTTTCTCTTACTTTGAAATTTCATGTAATTTTTCACAAAAAGAAAAAAATTATGTTAAAAATTTAAATTGCAAAAAGCCCATTATATATTTTGTCAACCTAAAGAGAAAGGAAACATTTTGAATGTGGTTGCATGATGGAGAACTTAATTTTTTTCTGCCGAATCTCAGCTTTTTTCACATCTTTTGCCGAAATCTCAGCAGCTGAAATCTCAGTAAACCATTTTTTGGCTAAGATCTCAGTAAAAGTGACGTTTCAACCCAAGTAACAATTGAAGTTTTATAGTATGCTACAAGAGCAATCTAAGTTTAATGAGTGGCTATAAAACTACCATAAAACCTCAATTATTACTAGGGAAAGGTGATACTCGGAAAATATTTTACCGAAAATCAGCTAACAAATTTCACTTTACTGAAATATCAGTTTCTAAGTTTGCTGATTACATGGCTATTGGGAAATTTCCGAGCCGAATTGAGTGTGTATCGGTAAAACAGGTTTTCTAATGATAACTTTACACATGTTTTTAAATTTGATAATAGTTGATATACAAAACTGTAATTTTATTACAGAATATGATTCTAAGTATCATTCTAAATCAAAATGCATTTAACAAAAATCTTCCGAAGTGCGATAGTTTTCGAGATATTTGGAATTTTGCTCCAACAAAAACAATTAATTGTGTAAGTGTAATTATGCTCTTTTTAAAAATTATTCGCGTTTCCCTCACCATAAAATGTCAACAATCTAATGTTTATCGTTTTAAATACGTAAAATAAACTTTTCAGTGTCTATGGATTTAATTAAAAAGTTTTCCTAACAACAACTTTTGATATATTTTTATAATTCATAAGATTTGGATATCTTTTTAGCAGGCGGTTGTGTTTATTTCGCAGCTCTTTCTCAGCTCCCAAAAATATTCGATATATCGGTGTGGATTACCGTACAATCCTTAAATACACTTTTTCTAGTGAAAGTTCGTGTCACTGTTAGTGAAAAAGTTTGTTTTTCGTTTATTCCAACGTGCAAATATAAGAAGCGAAAATCTGTTGAAGAAAATACTCCTCAGCGACACGGGTCGTCGCTGTAACCACCTACGTTGGTTATGAACAAACAGTGTCCAGTGCGTAGCAACACATGTAAAAAATTTCAAGCAAAATTTTCTTCTACAAGAGAACTTTTTCGACGATATTCTAAGAAGACTCATATTCCAGGATTCGGACAACTGTTTTTCCTCAACAAAATTATCTTCAACATTTCAAAGGATTTTCGAATTTATTGAACCGATCTTTATCGGAAAGAACATTAGAACGAAGTGAAGTGCTTAGTGGTTTTATTCGAATCGAAGAAATAATATGTGAGTAGTAGTGACAAACTATTGTAAAAAGGCCCATTTTTAGAATAGCTGTGTTGGATATTGAGAACGGCGAATACGTTAGCCGTTTTCTGCCAGAGGATGTCGAGCTGTGATTACGGGAAACGATCGGTGATTGATAAAAGTTAAAAAATATGTGGTTTTCTATTATAAAGTATTTTGATAGACTGTTGGTTGAGTTTTAGTGCATAATTTCTATATTTGGCCCAGGCAAGCAGGTACGCTACAAGCGATTCGCAGTGTACAGTCCCAACAGGTGCATATCCCCCACGGTACTCGGTAGTGATACGTTCACAAAAAATTTTTGTTCCATAGGTATTACGATTGACAATAAATGGCCGTGAAGATTGGAGAAATGGAGATCCCCAGCCTCATAGAGGTTAGGTCTCACCGCGTATTTTAAGCGTGTTTCGTGAAGGAGGCGATCGAAAAATGGTTGTAAAAATATTGGGTGTTGTCTGTGTGTTTCAATCGAACGACTGGTCAAACGTGATGTCCCGCCCGAGCAGAAGTTCTGTTTATTCTGATAAGTCACAGTCGAAGCCAAAACTTGTCTTGGCTTAGCAGGTCTATGCGAAAGCACTATGCTATATTTCACTCCCCACGTTTGACCAGTCGTTCGATTGAACCACAAAGTGTGTTTTAGTTTTAGGGATTTAGCGTCAAGCCGGCGCTAATCTATTCCGACAAAAAGTTAGTGTCGGTTTCTGAAGAGACGAAGTCGAAACGCACCCATGACTAATAAGTTAGGATTTGTGCCCTTCATACACAAAGACTGCATTTACCAAAAATTTTCGCCCTGGTGAGAAATTTAGGGTGTTTACCCAATTTTTTCTACTTAGGGTTTAATATAGCATAGCAATTATTTTGTTTTATTGTTACCTTTTTATACGTTATTCGCGTTTCTCCATCAACAACAATAGGTTTTTCGAAAGGCTCAAAATTTCCTGTAACTTTTCCTTTGACATCAAGGCGATATTGTTAACCATTTGAAAGTTACATGAAAACAACCAAAATATGATTCAACTATATAATTCAATCATCAGACCCTACGATTGAATAATATTTTGAGGGTTTTCGTAGCTTTCAAATGGTTTACAATATCGCCTTGGTGTCAAAGGGAAAGGGGTTACATGAAATTTTATGAGCATTTTAAAAAACCTATTATCGTGGATGAAAAAACGCGAATAATTTAGGAAAAGGTCGTAGTAAAACAAAACAAATTGCGTTATTAAAACAAAATTTAAAATATCTCGAGAACTATTTGTCATTTTTGTATTCATTTCCTGTAACTCATCCTCAGATAGTTTTGTTGTATAAAATACTAGAAACTTTAACGCTCTTTTAAAAAATTGCTCTTGAGTCAAAATAATCTTATTGACTGTGGAAAATGTTTAGTCTTCCATGCTGGTGAAACGTGTAAAGTTTCGTGGGAATTTAAGAGTGTTGGTCGCGAGTTCAAAGATTTTCGGACGGATCTTTGTGGAACTCTTCAGTAGTGAAAAGTAGAATAATCAGAAACATTTCTGAGAATATTGTTTGGAACATTGAAGAATTATGAATGCGACTTTAATCGAGCATGTTATTCATTCCACGGGATACACAAAACTTGTTTAACCGTGAAAAAAAACCTTATGCTTTTTCCCCACAATTTTAATGATCCAACTTGACACATCACTGGAGGTGCCCCATGCATTTTGTTTTGTTGGAGCCTACAGTCCGTCTGATTCTCGCAACCTCCGCTTTATAAGGCATAAAAGCCTCTTCCCCTGCTCTATGATCAACGCCAATAATGTTGATATTGACTGCGAAACCAAGAGGCATATGAGATATCGTTATGATGGTTATGTTCCTTTAAACAATTGAGTAGAGAGTACATAGCCCTGCTTCAATCAACTATAATCATGGATTATAACTGTTTTTACATTATTCGATGCAGTATACTTCCCGCATTTTTACAATAAAATTTCATGCCATAGGAAATCTTACTGTCCACCAAAAAATGATACCGTTATATAGCATCAAATGTCACTGTTTTAGAGAAAAAATGACACGTTAAAGTTTATTTTTTTGTATCGTTTACCTTCATTTTTGATTTAAATCATTATAAAATTGCTGAACTACACACCAAAAAATAATGAAATTTAAATGACATGTACATCAATACGAATGTAAACATACAGGAATCAGGAATCAGTAGCGTCTGGCTCAAATGGCACGTTCCCCATGTTGATCGGAGATTTGTGCCTTGCCAAGAATCGTCTTTTCATCATTTTCCTGATGGGAAGGATTGGGGAAGTGGTAAGGTTAGGGGTAAGGAAAACAACGACACAGAACAATTAAAACAGAGCACTCTGCACCCCCGGAGTGATGCTGAACGATCTGCAGGTGCTACAACAGCAGGAATAAAACTTCCAACCCCCGGAGGGATTTAGAACCTCTACTCAAACAGTGAGCGGATATATCAACACCCCCTAGGGGATATTGAGATAACAGAACGACAACACCCCCGAAGAGATATTGTCATTCAAATACGGCTAAAAAAAACTATAGCTCTTTACCACACTGGGTTAGGAACAAAAGCATATCCTTAAATTTCAGCTCTCTGTAGGTTCATCTATGTATGGAGAACCAAAAATCCGGATGCGCAATTGCATTAATACAGGGCAATTGCATATCAAATGATATGATGTTCCGTAATCGGATTCACAAAGATCACATGAATAATACTCAGCGCGCTGAATAGTAGCCATGTGATATATGAGTTTGCAATATCCAGTCAGTGCCCTGACCAGAATACTGCAGTTGTGCTTGGAAAAATGCAACAAATTTCTTGACATTTTCGGACTCACATCCGGCAGAAAAGCCTTTGTTTGAACGCAAGTTTGCAAGCTACGCAAATGGTTGGCATGTTCGAATGCAGCCCAAGAGCGAATCTTGTGCTTTATCCAACTTATTGACAGTGCTAGAACTGGTTCTGGACCAACGAAATCAGTCGCAGCGCCAGCTCTAGCCAATTCGTCCGCCCATTCATTTCCAGTAATACCTGAATGACCGGGTACCCATAGAAGGTAGATAGCATTTGAAATGCTAAGTTCTTCGATTTGAGTTCGACATGCGATTACTAATTTCGATCTCGAATCTGCCGAACTAAGTGCTTTCAGGGCAGCCTGACTGTCAGAGCAAAAATAGATTCTTTTACCGCAAATTCCCTGTTGAAGTGCGGATTGTACGCCACACAGAATCGCAAATATTTCTGCTTGGAATACGGTACAGTATCTACCAAGCGAATGAGATTGGTTTAATCTCATCTCATGACAATAGACACCAGCACCGGCTCGGCCCTCCAACAAAGAACCGTCCGTATAACAAACTACGTATTCTTCAAGTTGTCGCTCCATCCAGCCAGACAGCCATTCCTCACGAAGAGGAATTCTCACATTGAATGTTTTAGAAGGAAAACTACATGTGAGTGTATGGTCACTGGGAGCAAGTGTATATTCATCCCAAGTAACCATTTGGGGCCACAGTCTTGTGTGGCTAGTTACACGATCTATTGGGTTACTGTCCCAGAGCCCAGTAACCTTAAGACGGTATGCACAATAATGTGCTTCTTGTTTCAGAAACACATGTAGTGGTTTTATGTTCAAGAGTGCCTCTAGAGCAGCAGTAGGTGTTGTCAAGAACGCACCAGTCATCGCCATCAAGACCATCCTCTGAAGATGGTTTAACTTTGATTGGATTCTCATGACCACTCCCTTCTGCCACCAAACAAGGCACCCGTATGCCAGTATTGGTCTAACAATTGTTGTGTAGATCCACTGAATGTACTTGGGTTTAAGTCCCCAAGATTTGTCGAAAGCCCGTCTACATTGGCCAAAGGCCATGCAAGCTTTCTTGATCCTGAAATCGATGTGAGCTGTCCAATTAAGTTTTGAGTCGAGAATTACCCCAACGTACTTAACTTGATCTTCGACAATAATTTCAGAGTCAAAAAACTGCAATGGACGAGCTCCGGTTGTAATCCTTCGTTGCGTGAAAAGCACCATTGAGGTTTTATTTGGATTAACTGATAGTCCAACATGAAGACACCACCGCTCAACAACACATAAGGCTTGTTGCATGAAATCAAAAAGTGTGTTAATGCAAATACCGGTGATCATTATATGATAATCATCGGCGAAACCATACGTCGGAAACCCAAGCTCATTTAGTTTTCTCAACAAGCTATCGGCGACAAGGTTCCATAGAAGTGGTGACAGCACACCACCTTGAGGACATCCACAGATACTCAGTTTCCTCATCTGTACTTGTCTTAACGATGAGCACAGATGTCGGTTGCTAAGCATTGCGTGTATCCAGTTCGTGATATGTGAAGGTACTCCATGATCTCGTGCTGCTTCCAAAATGGATTCGAAAGACACGTTGTCAAAAGCACCTTCAATATCGAGAAAAACTCCTAAACTTGATTGCTTTTGTGAAAAAGCTTTTTCAATGTTGTAGACAACATTGTGTAACAGGGTGGTAGTAGACTTCCCCCGCTGATATGCATATTGCATTGCATGCAGCGGGTGCTCGCCCAAGCTACCATCCCGAATGTAGTGGTCGATTAAACGTTCCACTGATTTGAGAAGGAAGGAGGTCAGACTGATAGGTCTAAAGCTCTTTGCCTCCTCATAAGTGACGCGGCCACCTTTGGGAATGAATTTGACAATTATTTCCATAACTGACATACTTCAAACCCGCCGGATGCCACGCGGCCTCTAGGCTGGTTTTGTCCGGTGAAAGATAATAGAGTTATCAACCTCCTAGTGGACCACAGCCAGTTACTGGGGAGTTCGCCCGGCTCTTCCCAGGCTCCGTTCGCCATTGAGAATATTTTAAACCCCCTCAACAATTTTACCCATAGCACGGGTCGCATGACACTATGGAATTGGGGTTCCCTGTTTGTTGTTACCACCGGAACAGGTAGTCCGTAGTGTAATTCTTAGCCGGTTGAAACAACCACTACCGACACTACACGGCTTATCTAGGCTGTTCGGAGAAAGAAGCTGACATTGATGGACAGCTCCCATAGATGGCCGAACAGCCACTGATAGGCCGATTTTACATTGATATTTACTGTAGACACGTTAAAGTTTATTTTTTGTATCGTTTACCTTCATTTTTGATTTAAATCATTATAAAATTGCTGTACTACACACCAAAAAATAATGAAATTTAAATGACATGTACATCAATACGAATGTAAACATACAACGATTGAATCAAAAATTTGATTGAAAATTACGTTAAAATCAATTGGAGCATTAAACAGCATATAATTTTACACTTTCATTCGTGTAATATTACATGTCATTCATTTTATAGCAGTATTCGAGTAAAAATACATCGAAGGGCATTGGTTTTCCGTTTGAAGAAACTGTAATTTTCAATCCTCGTGTAAAATTATAATAAAATTCGTTAAAGAAAGCACAAGTCGTGTGTATTTGTGGTGAACCCTAATTTTACATTTATATTAATGCTCCAAATATGTGCATGAAAATTAACTTAAAATTACAAATTTTTCTGTGTATCATTGAAAATTATTATCAGTTCGACACGGTGCACAGAGGAGTAACTGGGGTCAAATCCTGGCCAAAATTATTTGTTGTTGCTATTGCTGTTATTATGCCTTAAAATGAACAAAAAATAGAAAATAACATGTTTTTGGAACAATTTGGCATATATCCAACTGCCAGTCCAGAGGTCAATTTTCTAAATCCTTTCGAATACTAGTAATTTTGAGGTGCTCTTTGTGAATACATTTGTTTTTCCAGTAGCACAATCAGTTGATCAGTGGAAAAACGGGAAGGAAAGGGTCGCTTGTGCATATTTTTATAGAGATACATTTTGAAAAACATAGTATTTGGCCCTACAGCATTTCGGTGTACCTCAAATTACTAAAAATTTCAATATTTTCAAATCGCTTGGAATTTGTGGATCGGACTAGATCGGAAGAGTTCTTATGTTTTTCGGATAGTTGGAATCTGGTTTTGTAATACTACTTCAGCAACTTTGCCGGATCTCGCCGTATAATGTAACTTTTTTATCATTCATGTTTGGAATAAAATGTTAAAAAAATGTATTTTTTAAAGTTGGTGCAATGCACAGCTACACTAATATTTTCAGTTAGTTTTAGGCTGAAGTTATACAAATGGTTGTGTTCAACTATGTTTGCAATAATTTTGTCTTACTTAATACAGTCATCATCACTAGAAAGCGATATTGCTGGATATATAATTAAAATGATTAAAAAACCCCATAAAATATCACCATTTTACATCCATGTAAAAAATCTTCAACAATTTTTGACATACTCCTTATTTTGCCACGTTATTCAGCTTTTAGGTATGTAAAAAAATACAACGAAATTGAAAATCAAAAAAAAATATTTTGGTTGTTGGCTAGGAATTTGTTCTAGTCACTCCTCTGTGCGGTGCGGTAGTTTGGCGATGCGGCAATTTTATGTTTCATAAGCAAATGTAATATAAATTCGATTGTAATGTATGCGTACGAGTACAATTTTTAATGCGTGACAACATACTCTCCGTCTCGATCGGACCCAGACCGTTGCATGTTTCTAGATACACCCTATGTTTTGCAAAACGTAAAAAGCAGAGATCAAGCAATATGCTATTCCAGGTACCGCGAACGAGAGTAATGAAGAGAACCACCTAACGTTTGCTCATATATTTTACCATTCAAGCGTGTCACTTGCACTTGCAGGTATTCGTGTGGGAGAAACTTCACTTCGAAGAGAGCGATCCAATGATCACCCCCTATAGAGCGAGCAAATGCGAGAGGGTTCGAAGAGAATGATCCATAGTACGGCAGAGTGAAGTTTTTGGAGTCGAAGAAGCAGCCATATTAGTGCTTTCGCGGTTTGTTATGTTTTTATTTCAGTTTTGCTGTCGAAGCGAGTGGAGTGTGTATAGTTCGTGTCGCAATAACTGAGCTGTGTGCCTTCGTTCTCATACCGTATAGTGCTTACAACGCCGAGAAGTGATATTTTGTGCCTTGCTGGTTGCAGTGGAAATTGGAAAATATTTCAAGTTGTAAAAAGCAAAGTAGCAGTCCGTAGTTCCCAGTGCGCCGATGTTGTCGGAGATCGTGGCTCACCAGTGCTTCGGTGTGTTTAGTTTAGTGGAACAAGGGAACCGTGAGAGGTGAAACCCGTGAAGTGGATAGATTCTTTTGCCTTTTCTGGACCAAACCGGCAAAACGGACAGCATCCCAGCATAGGCTTGCCGTCTCTCATTTTTTTTCTCTTGCTTGCCGAAGCCCGCTGGTCCACAACTCTGGGTCAAGAAGTTGCAAAGCTTGAAGTTGGGCTCAAGCACCGGCAAACGGAGATTGCTGTTTTCGGGTGGCATCCCGAATCCGAAGTAGGCGCAGAGGAAACGAAAACGTAGAAGACTCAAGGCGAAATAAACGGCTTCGCCAGTGAAGACGATACTCGATGCGCAATAATAAAAAAAGGCTGAAGATTTTTTCTGTTCCAATTTTGGGATATTCGGTGGAGGAAGAGATCGAAACAAACGAAAAAAAAGAGTGCTAACCTGAACTAGATGTGCAAGAAGTGGTTGTTGGTGGAAGTTGTTTTTTCGTGGAAAACACGTGGAATCTCAGAAGGGATTTAAACGGGTGTGTGAGAGAGAGCGAGAGGGGAAAGGTAGTGCGGTCAGGGCATGTTTTATGGTATGCACGATAGAACCAATTACGAGTGAAAAGGAAGGCCTGTGCGAGGAGTGGACGGAGAAAATTATCAAAACAACTGTTCGTTGTTACAGGATTTGCTGTTTGGTGCAGTGACACTACTAATGAGTGTTTGGGATAATTTTACCGTCAAGTGAAAATTTTTGCAGTGACAGTTATTTTTGAAGCAAATTGAGGTGGCGCTGACGTGTTTTGAATCGCTCAAAGTAAGTAAACTCAACTATTTTTAAATAGGTGTAGCTTTGCGGTATGGTATGCACGTGTCAAAAGGCAATTTTTATTGCCCCGGAAAGTAAAGTAGATAATACCAAAACAATAATCAATAGTGAATAGTTCGCTATCAATGAAGTCCGTGTATTTAATAGTAAACATGTTCTGCTTCAGCATGTGTTTTCTATTCTAATTAATCGTTTTCATTGTATTATGTTGGCTTCAGCGCAATGGTGGCGCTTCGTTGCGATTAAGGTTGTCAGCTCAATTAAACATAGCAAATCATAGTACTACATTCTGATGCGGAATGTGACCGTTTGTTTCGGCAGATTTTGTAGCAGACTTAATGTACAAGGCGATCATGCTGACCAGTAAGAACTAGAGGGTTCAAATATCGCTTTACTGGCGTTTTCATGCATACACTAGGGGTTCGCACATTGCTAACGTCAAACTGACTGCAATGCAAAATACGGGTGAATAGACGCTTAGGTCGCAAAATATTTTCATGAGTTTAGCTTTACTCGATTGAGGAAATCGAGATAGGTCGAATATAAGTAAATCAATGTCGTATTGTTTGAGAATGGAATGTAATGAATGTTGATTCCAATAATTATAGTTTTTATCATGAAATTTATTCAACTTCTTTTTTCCATCATTCGCAGTTTCAATTTGCTATAAAAAAATTCAAATTGTTTGGTTGCAAAAACATGAGAAAACAAAACAAAAAAACTTTGGGTATTGGGTTATTCTGATATTACTGTTTATGATAAATCTCTTCTGCTGAGTTCATAGAAATAATAAATACCCATTTTATCTGTATCCCTGAAGCTAAAAACTGAATTTATGTTGATAAAGCTAAAAGCTTAAGAAGATCTCGTGAATATCGTTTTATATCTCGATATGTTGCATACTCGAAGCATTTATGTCTTCAACGAAGTTCTTTTTAAAGACATGCCGAAGACACCAAGTCTCTTACTTTTTTGACGATTCTTCATAATGACGTCTAGGAGAATTTATCACTAATTTTTTTTGCGTTGTTTTATGTTGGAAAACTTGTTCGACGATGCAAACTTGTTGGAAACATGTGAAACCTTTTCGAACAATTATTTAACTTTAGAAATGCACAAATTCAAAACGAAACTTTGTATACAAATTCTTATTCCGCCATCCAATTTAGGTTTCGAATGTACACTATTTATACCCATTAACTTTTACTTAACGGGTGTTCAATAAAAAATGAGAATTTTTTCAGTAATGTAGGTAAAAAAAAAATCAACGAATTCAGTATTTTTTATTAAAAATATAATGTTTATTCTTCAAAAAATGTTAATGAATATTGGAGAAGGGGCCCTGGTCAGCCGTACGACGCAACTTTGTCGCGAAGCTCTCACAAGAGCGCTGGACGACACTGACATTCACCTTCCGGATACAATTCCGGGTCCTGCTGGTCAACTGTTTCGTATTTTTGGCCCGCCAATTATTCTTGTACACTAGGGCACTGAGCTTGAGCTTGAGCTTGTGCGACCACCCCTGGCTGCTACTCCGTTATCGATCTGGACTAGCTGAAGTTGCACAGGGAATCAGTAGATAATTATGCTTGGGAGTAGCGAAAACATCTTTCAATGTGCAACTCCTGGTAATCCTAAAGTGTTTATTGATCAATACCGGCGCTGGCCAGGCCCGAACGTAGATCGCGGAAGGAAAGGGAAGGAATGGTTAGTCCGATACTTGCTTTTGCTAGAGGACGTATATACTACTGCGCACTCCACAAGTATCACGGGAAGAGGATATTTTGTTAGTAAGTATAGAATAGGGTGTCCCAAAATGACATCATGTTAAAAAAGTCATCGGGCTCACTTCTTAAATGAAAGGTTAGGGTATTAGGACCACTTTCTTCTTCGGAGTGAGTTTGCTAAAACGCTTCCTACTGGTGGCGACTTTTGATTTTTTGAAAAATGGGCCGATTTTGGATAAAATTTTAAATTTATGCCTATTGAAGTGGTCCTGAACTGTCTTAGATTTTTTTCAGCATTTTTTTTATTTTTCTGGAGATCCAAACGGAGAAGTTTGGTTAGTTAGTTTGTACAAATTTGGAATTATAAGAGCAGCAGGGCCATTAAAACTTAGTAAAAAGTGAAAGTTTTGGTGTTTTTCAGTATTTTTTCTTTAAAACTGGGTATCTACAAAATTTTAAAAGTACAGAAAACACTTGATATAGTTGAGCCAAATTCAGGGGCGTAATTTTGCTGAAGAAAGTGTATAGCTATGGCTAATGGGGTATGAGTTTTTGGTAGATAACCTTTGACATTTTTAGCAATTTATCAAAAATAATTCTGTTCCAAAAAGTAAATCAGTTCAAATGTGCTTTGACCACACATTGTTTTTCGAAAAATAGAAGGAAAATTATGAATAATGACGTTTTCTGTACGTCTTTAGTATGTCAGGACGAGGTTTAATGAGCAACTGATGACTTTTTTGTAACTTAAATTATAAAAATAATAACTTTGCTAATGACGCCAAGTCTCTAATTATTTTTTGAAGAGTTAATTCTCCATAATTACTTCTAGGAGGCATCTTCAACAAAACGATTGTGTCAGAAGATGCGCTGTATTCTGTTGTAAAACTTTTTCGAGGATATTTGCCCCAAATTTGACTATTTCGGAATTATGTGATCTAAACAGTAAATATCAGTTTTTCAGCACTCACCTTACTCTTCTGCATTTTTCTCCACTTCAAAGTTCCTAACACGAAAATAAGACTTTATATACAAAATGTAAGTACGTTAATCAATTCAGCCTTCAATTATACGCCATAACTTGCCATTAACTCGACGTATTTGTTTAATTTTAGTGATTTTCAAACCCACTAGGTGGATATTAATATAGAAAATATTTAAAAAAAATCGTCAAATGCTCATAAAAACCGATTCTGATGTACTAGAGACAAGCGAAAAACGCCATTTTTCATCATTTTCCTTCTATTTTCCGAAAAATAATATGCGGACTAAGCCCACTTAAGTTGTTTTATTTTGTAGAACAGTGTTATTTTTTATGAATATCATAAAATGTCAAAAGGTTATTTAACAAAAACGTAAATAACTTATACCCCATTGGCCGTAGCTATACACTTTCTTCAGCAAAATTACGCCCCTGAATTCGGCTCAACTATATAAAGTGTTTTCTGTACTTTAAAAATTTTGTAGATACCCAGTTTTGAAGAAAAAATACTGAAAAACACCAAAAATTTCACTTTTTACTAAGTTTTAATGGCCATGCCGCTCTTATAATTCCAAATTTGTACAAACTAGCTAACCAAACTCCGTTTGGATCTCCAGAAAAATAAAAAAAATGCTGAAAAAATCTAAGACAGTTCAGGACCACTTCAACAGGCATAAATTTAAAATTTTATCCAAAATCGGCCCATTTTTCAAAAAATCAAAAGTCGCCACCAGTAGGAAGCGTTTTAGCAAACTCACTCCGAAGAAGAAAGTGGTCCTAATACCCTAACCTTTCATTTAAGAAGTGAGCCCGATGACTTTTTTAACATGTTGTCATTTTGGGACACCCTAGTATAGAAGTTGGATTCTAGTTCTTCTTTACCGACGCCAGGGAGGTGACCACTATCTGGACTATATATCGATCCATCAACTCATGGACCGGAGACCAACGGCTTTTCTTCCCTTCCGAAGGAAGACGTGACCACAGATTTTTTCACCTCAGAAAAATCTCAACGACCTCGGCTGGAATTAAACCCAGGACAACTGGAATGACTGGCGGTCACGCTTACCACTCAACCACCGGCGCCGTCTCTTGTACACTAGGGCACTAAGGAATTTGAAAAAATCCTCAATGAGACGGCACTGGGGCAAGTTGGTCGGGTTCCTTTCTTTCGGAACTTACGGTATCTTTTTCTGCTCAACATATTCCAGTGTTTTCTTGGCGTAATGGACGCCTTGTCCGCATGATGCTCCTTTAAGAACGGCAGCAGAATTTTTTCATGACACTCCAACTGGTACACTTTTGTTGATTGATGGCCAGACCGCCGTGGTTCAAACTTTGATATCCCTCTGTCTGATATGGCCACATGACTTTTTTTCAAATTTATTCTTAAACTTATATTTTACTACGAAGGGTGTGACCGACTTGTCATTGGAATAGTAGCTGTCATTTCCTGGAATCGCGGTCTTCGAGAGCGGAAGGTATCTTTCGTCGTCCAGCATGAACGACGTCCCGCGGTAGTTCTTCGTCATCCACCGGCACTGTGATTTCACGATCGCTATCTGCTCGTCCGTGTATTCGGGGAACCGAGTCTTCTTCCGACAGATGATGTCTTTCATCTTGAGGGTTTGGCGAATCAAGGTATGGGAGCAGTGATATTTTCGGCCGGTGTCACGAAAACTAGTTCCGTCCTTGTTGACGAACAGCTTTTCAACGCTTCTTTCTTCTGCTCCGTCATTATCTTTGCCGTACGGACGCTACCGGCCTTCCGTTCCACGCTCAGAGATGCTAGGATCCGTTAAGCTATACTCACGGGCACGTTTTCGTCTCGAAAGTGGTCTACTTTTTTCTTCGATGACCATGCGTTATGTGAAACCGTACAACACGCTCGCGGAGTGCTTGATGTTTCGACGCCATCTTCGATTGAACTAACAGCACCCGAGCGAAAAGAAGCATGCCACCCATTTCTAGGGAGTCCAGACAGCAAATCTCGTGGAGTAAACAAAAATTTACGCTCTTTACTGTAATTATAGAAAGGTATTTAAATCATTCTCATTTTTTATTAAACTAACGTTAGCTAGTTTTTAGCGGATTCTCCTCATCAGTAACTAGCATCATCTTGGTGTCAGTCAGATGATAAATTTAGACTAGCACCCAAATTGGCGCTGGTTAATAGCTAGAACTGTTTAACTGGCACTAACATTATGCTGGTTACTGATGAGGAGATTCCGAAACGCCAAAAAGTAACTTTAGGTTAAGTAGTGTGCCTTCCGCACAAAACAATTCGGATCAAACAAAAAAAAAAAAAAAATTATGTGTCTCTAATTAACATTTTCATTATTTGATATTAGAAGTGTTCAATAGCTTAGCTGTCACGTAAAGTTAGTTTAAAATTACTTTCAAAGCGAAACATATAAATTTCTCGAATCTATCAATGTCATCGGTACAATTCGTTACATTGCCAATAATGTAAAAAAGCCGGAATTTAAAAGATGCCGAGTACACGTTTCTGCGACGCATAATTTGCCTCCGCTTTCGTCATTTGTCCATAAACTGAGGTTATGAATTAAGCAAGGAAAAACTAAATTTAAATTATTTTATTCTAACAGCACAACAATGTTCTGCTTGTGTGAAACATACTTTGATAACAAACCACAATACTAGATTATTTATAAAAACATTTGCGCTACTAAATGTCCGAGGTTCTACAAATATCCTCAAATGCACGCTCATTTGCCTTGACACATTTAATCAAATCCAGGGTAAAGCTAGGTTTGATACGTGTAGACACATTCACAAGGGCATTTGTAAACATTTTTGGGATTTCATGAACGTTTGTCTTCATTACGACGCCTTACAAATTTTGTGATAGGGCGGATTATAGTACAAAAGCAACATTAATGGTTCTGGATGGATGGAATGGAAACATGCCAAATCCGCCCAAAAAGTGTCGAGTCTTCTTAAAACTTTAAAAAGTCAGTTTTGGACACTTCCATGTAGATTTGTCCGTTGACAGACTCAGATGTGACGAATAAATGAATATTTTGCCACATCCGCAGATCGCTTGCCAAACAAGGTGTTCTGGTTGGTTGGCTAAAGTCCGATACCTTCCTAACTTTGTGTACAGAGTGTACCAAATGTGTCATTGAAAAATTGAAACTTGAATCGAAATATTAGATTGACATTTGAATCGGTTCAATAGTCATGCCGTTCTGATGCTCTTTAAACATATTGATCACCTGGGATACAGTGCAATGTGCGATTACGAGCTTCTACTCAAACATTGTTACCCATACGCTAAAAAAATTAACAATTATTCATTCTAAGAGCAAAGCCCCTAAAATCCCGGGGTCCCTGGCCCTGGTCCAGTGTGTCCATGTGTAAAGACGGTGCTGCGGGGAATGAGTTAATGATATTTCACAAAATAAAATCTACTTCACTTAAGTAAACTTTTGAATTTTGAAGTGTTCTGGTTCGGATATGTAAAACGCTAATTCATTTCCATTCTACAAACTTTGTAATATTGTAGGAATTTATCTGGCCTCACAACTTTTTCAGTTGGAATTCTAGTTTCTAGAGTTGCATTTTTGTTGTAATTCATTTTCTGTGAACATATTCTTAGACTTCATTAACATATTACAAAAAAAGTTGCCTGTGGAGGTTTAAAAGCTTGTCTATATTTATTTTTCTTCTTTGTTGACCGCTGTACTGTTTTTGTTTTTGAACTTTCAATATTTTATTAAAGTTACATTAATTTTAAGAAATCAACGATCTTTATCGAACCAATTTGCCGGCAACAGCTTTACTTTCGAGATCGCGTTTGAATATTTTTAAATTCTAAAACGTCATTTAGTCATAGATGCGTTATCCTGCTTGTGAGTTCACGGGTACAAGTGTGTGTGGATTATCGCGAAGGGCTCGAGTGTTTATATGTTAACGTGCTTGTAACTTTGCAGGCATATATTCGATTTTGTAACTGTGTGACCATTCACATTCGCGTGTATTCTACAATAATCGCACGCGTACCGTGAATCTAATGCTTAATTATTAGTGTAAAGTTCAGAAACTATAAGAGAGTAAATTTCCCCATATTACTAGAGTTCCCAGTCATGTCGTCATGGAACGTATTGCCTAGTGAATATAAGCGTAATTTTTTTTGGTCCAACTGAACGCATGGACCTAGGCTGATGAGACCGAAGGTGAAAAATTTCCAAACATGACTGAATCATTATCGCGCGAAAATGGCGTTTGTAGGTTTTCGCTTGAGACCGCGTTTATAAGTTTATTAGTGCTGAAACATTCACTTAATCATCGGGGTGTTTTCATGTTTGCGAGATCGCGGTCGTAAGTATGTGTAGATGATGGCAATTACATGCTCGCGTTTGAAGTTTATGTTACCGAAAAGGTCACGAGCGCTTGTACATTTTGAATCAATATTTTATTTTTTGTAATGCGCGACAAAAATGCGTCATGTTTAATTAGACCAATTTTTTATCGTCGCACCCTTTATATGCCCTTCTCCAATGTTCATCTTGGATCAAAAGGAGACTCTAGACCCGTGAACAATATATCATATTCCATGTGAAAGACACGTGCCAAATTTCATCCAAATCAGAAAGGTCCGTGCCTAATTTTGGATATTTCCCTTATACCAACGCAGTTTTTTTTAATTTCAGTAGAATAATTGGGCAAATTTGGGGTCTCAAACTCAAATCTATTAGATTTAGACAAAAAATGGTTCATCCCAAACTTTTGTACTAGAACCTTGTGTTGTTGCCGATGGAGAGAAAGTTGTGATTTTGAATCTAAGTCTTTTAAAAACAATGATTCTTTGGGCGATTTGGATAAATTCGACAAATTTACTCATAGAAGCAGCAAACGGAGAGACTCATCCGCTTTGAAAATGCTTCCAGAGGCTTCCCGGACATAAGCTCGCAGAATTGTCAGAACTAAATTATTCGAATTGGTCCATTTTAGTGCCTGGAAAAAGTATGGGATTATTTCATTCTTACTCCCAAGAACATGTTCGCACTTGTAGTCTTGCAAAAAGATACATTCAAAGACCAACACAGAAACACAACCATATGCATTGCTTGTGCTTTTGAATTTTAGTCAATGTTCCTAAATTTAGAACGGATACCAGTATAGAATGGAAAAGAACACTTTTCTGTTGCGTGGGTTGACAATCTTTTGGCAGATTCACGGTGGGGTCTTTTCTAAATCGATTTATTATCGATTTATTGACCAAGCAGTGTTTAAAGGTTGACGAAGTTTTGTCAAGGCTATGTCATTTTCTGGAATGTTATGTTAAGCAAGCCGCCACCAGCGAAAACACTGCAGTATTTTTACGTCTGTTTAATGAATATCCTCTAGAAACCGTATGTTTACTACAATATTTATCCAGTTGTGCTGGTAGTTTATTTGTTGAATTCTGTTTTAACCAACAAAGGATACTTTTCGAGGGTGCCTTCTATGTAAGTAGAATTTGTCATGTTTTCGGGAGTAAATGTACTTCTGTTAACTTTTTGTTTTTGTGCTGTTACTATTTTTAAACTATCGTTATCCTTTTCCAGCAGAACAACAAACAGATGTTATTTGGCAAGGCACAAGTCTTCGAAGAATATGAGAAACGTGCTACTTGACCAATTAAGTTTTAGTCAAAAATATAAATATTGAAAAAAAATTCAGAGCATCTGGTATTCGTTGGAAAGCATTTCTTTCTCCTAAATTCAGACTGTATTAGACTTGTGAAATCTCATATAATGTTTACAGTGCTACTAAATCTATTTGTGAAAGTACGATTTTTCAATCATGTTACTATTTCTTTATCCGCAAAGCCATTAACATCACCAGGACAATTTTTTGCTAAGCTCACAAACCTTTATAATTATACAACCTAATTAATCCGCTAACCTAGAGCAAACAAAAACATGGTCACATTTCACGATACCACTTGCAAAAAAGTCGAAGCCACCAATGCAAACATCTGATGAAGCTCCTCCAAAGAGGAATTCTAAACATTCCACTCTTCTTCGTGACCGGCCAAGTAAATATAGCAATAGATAGTATTACATCCGTGGCATGAAAGACAAAAAAACTAACCATGAGAAATACCACCAATCAAAGCGAAACTCTTGAAGGCACATTTCGTGATTTTAGATAGAATAGTTGAAGGAACACCACAAGTCGCACGACGCACGGCCAAGCAAACAACAAAGTGCTAAAATGCGGCAAAATATAAATCCATGCTCGTCCCCATCACAACAGTACAGCGTCCTCGTCGTCGTCGTCATCGTGGTCGTCTTTCGGAGCTGGAGCTTTGCCTATGTACTCTATGTAGGTACACCCCTACCGACACATTGATCCCCCTTACAGTACATAAAACATGAAACCGAAGCTTTCAAACTAAAACAATGTTCTTTTTGTACCACGAAACCAGACGCATACAACTACACACACATCCATACACATAGTCCAAGTCCATCGCCAGTCGCACCACCGACCGGGCCGCTTGGTTTGGACCCGTAGTAGAGCAGAACTGAAGAAAACCCCCGGGGGCTAGGATTTCCGAGCCCCTTGTGACCCAGCCGTGTACCTGGCTCTGGTGGAGCAAAACGAAACGATTACCGTCTCAAATAAATTCTAGCCGAGGAGTCGTCTTTTGCTCCGGTTTGGTTTAATGATTTATTTACAATTTAAATTACATCCAAACAGGATGCTCTCGTTTTTTTTTTCTCCACTCTACCCGCGCCGTGAAAGTCCATCTGCAAATTGGCTCGGTTTGGTTCTCTTGATCTCTCGGGAAGGTGTGCATCGGTTACCTCCCGAAGCATCAACGAAAGGCGAGGGTGAAAGACGTCGTCGTCGACGACGACGACGACGACGGCGATGTGCAAAAACGTAAATGTTGCAAAATCGAACGTCTATGTACTTGGCTGTGCTAGTAGATTCAGCCAGCATAGGATGCGATTGAAACGGGCCAATAAACTCGGGCCTCGGATTGACTCCGATGAACTGGAACGGCTCAAGTCTCGGCAAAATGCTTTCCGCGTTAGCCGAGAAGATTGACTGTACACTCAGATTGACAGCGGATTGAATAGGCCGTATGTTAGGAAACTTTTTAGCGTGCAAATGCGCTTTTTGATAATTTTGGTTGGAACAAACAATTAGATGTTTGTTGAAGAGACCGAAGTTTGGGGTTCAACAGAAAAATATATGTACTGCTTATGGAAAGTAATTCTTTTGTATATGTCGTTTAAACACCTATATTTGATTAATAGAGGAGTAGTTTCATTTTAATCCGGTGACTTCTTGATACTTGAAAAAAATATTGTCTTACAAATCCTTCCAATCACCACACGATTATTCAGCGCTAGCTTAGTTCGTTAACTAACCGTCAGTGTCGGATTTTGATGAAACGAAGTCGAAACGCAAATTCCATAACTAATGTAGTTATAGGATTAGTGCTCTTCACGCGCAAAGATGGTTTTAAACAATTTTCACCTTAATAGAGAAAACATAGTTTTTACCTTAATTAAGGAGAAATGTAGCATAGTGGATTAATAAAATCAATTATATTTATCATAGAATTTAATATTTTGACCAAGCAATGATCTATGCCAGTGATTCTCATCCTGGGGTCCGCGGAGCCCTAGGGGGCCGTGAAGTTGTTGCTGGGGGTCCGCGAAGAAAAATTTATTTTCCGAGTGCAGATTGATATTTCAAGTCTTGTTTCTTAATAAACTGAAAATAACATTGATAGCATACAAAATCGATGTTTATCCATTGGGGTTCGCAGCAGGTGATTTCTAAGGAGTCCGTGGTACGAAGAAGGTTGAGAACCGCTGATCTATGCCATGACTATAAAATTTTCGGTAAAAATGTAACATGTATAGCAAGTATGGACAGCCCTTAGAACTAAATAAAATTGTGGTTGCTGTGGCAAATTTTCCCCATAAAAGGAAAAAAAATGTTTGCAGTTAGTTATAAATATTGTTTTGTCGATTTAGTTGGGCTAACCACGAAGAATCCAAAAGCACCAGCCCATCTTGCTGTGGAAAATAAGCCGTACGTGTGTTACTCTTCTGCACAGTCAGCGAGAGGGAAGGAAAGCGGCTTCATCTGGGAAGCACACTGC
The DNA here is from genome assembly GCF_030247195.1 of Topomyia yanbarensis. Lineage (NCBI taxonomy): Eukaryota > Metazoa > Arthropoda > Insecta > Diptera > Culicidae > Topomyia > Topomyia yanbarensis. The sequence goes on from NC_080671.1 coordinate 13,922,003, forward strand.
CTTTCGAGATTCTTGCGGGGAGCTAAGAATCTGGTGATTTATCCTTACGGTTGTTAGAAAGCTTACCTCTCTAGCATCCAACAAACACCGGGAGAATACGATTGTTGCTGTTCCGGTCGATCGGAAGAGACCGCTTTCTAAACAACAGTAGTAGGCTAGCACCAGCAGCAATGTACTGAATTGGTGAAATAACAAGAAGTAGACTTTTTAAGCTATTTTGACTAAATCCAATAGCGAAATATTTTTTTCCTAAAGTTGTTAAAAGTTGATTTGTTTTGCATTTTGCTACATTTGGGTACGAAATTCGAAGCATTTTGTAGAAGTATCTAGACCATCTTGAAATGAAGGGACAGTTGGACTGAGTGAATCTCAACTCAAGTAGTGGTAAAAACCCTACGAACACTTTTCAAGCATAAGTATTGCAACGAAATTAAATTCAGTTCGGCCAAGAGAATTGATGTGATAACAATCAGGATTCTCAATCAAAAATTGCAATGAAATCCTATATATTGCAATTATTCGACATATAACTCGACGCAGTGATGAATCTAGAGACTACGCCTGTGGGATGAACAAAAGCCACCGGACAATACCTGATGGCAAACTGGAATTGCGATCGTCTCGCAGAGGGTGGAGAAACGACGAGTTAGGGTAAATGTGTTAGTTGACTGCTGCTTCTGCAAGTGCCCTTGTCTTGTTTGGGTGCATGCGTTGAAATTCTTCTTCTTGGTGAATGTAACTTGGTTTTCCGTAGGTTTAATGACAGTTTATTAGTTGCGAAATATTCTTTCTGGCGGATGATATCCTCCTTAACGTAAGGCTGAATTTATTTATATTCAGTTGCTCTCTAGAATACGGACGTATCATCAGCAAAAGTCGAATTTTACCGTTGCAGTCTGCGGTTAGCAAGATCGTTGATGAACATTCAAAATAGAATTGGCCTCAGGTTACTGCCTTTAGGCACACCAATGAACATTGAAGCAATGGGACTTTTTTGTGATCTTGTTTTGTAACGTATTGTGAACGGTTTGTAAGGTAACTCCTTATCGAGGACATAGCAATTCCTCTGACGCCATATGTTTCCATTTTTTGAATAAGCAAATCATGGTCGACGGTGTCAAAGGCCTCCTTCAAATTAATAAATTAATAAATGTAATCCTGCTGAATTTTTATCATACAGCGACTGATAAATATATTCCATAAGGTCACAAATAGTTGCTACCGTGCTAGAACCTTTCCTGAACCTGATTTTAAGTTCAAGTCAGTTTTCGTATTTCGGGGTGACTTTGATAACCTGCATGTTCACCAACATTAAGTTATTGATGTCAATGTTTTTCATTCAAATGTTTGTTTAAACTAATTCTGGAAAGATATTGTTAAATAGATGTTAATTGGTAGTATATAAAGTATTTCAATGTACTGTAAAATTCGAGTAACCAAAATTCGTATAATTTGTGTCCAACTAGAATGAAATATTCTGAAAAGCTTTCGAACTGCTAAAATTGTTTATTTCAGTGCTTTATCAATATACAAAAAGTTTAATCAATTTTAACACGTTAGAATATTGAGCAATAAAAAAATGTTTCGAATTTTAGTTTAAAATAATTTGAAATAATTGCCAACTAGTTTCACAAAAAATATATTTATAATAAACAAACTCTTAAAAGTAAATTTGACACATCCCACTCTAAAGGAAAATAAAAAACTCGCTTGTAGTTTATTGCTCTTGCTCAAATCTAAGATTTATTTGTTTTATAAAAAATAGACACTTTTCGAAGCTATTCGTAAAAATAAGGTAAAGTAAAATTTCGGTGTTTTGTAGTTTTTGTATCCAAAAACCGAACAATATACTCAAAAAGTATAACAATTCAGTATTTTATAAGTTTAGAGTAAAAATCATTTCAAATTAAAATGATTCGGTAGACTATTCTGGTTTAATAAGTGATCTACGAAAGAAGTTTCGAGTGATCAAAGTCACCCTCATGATCAAAGTCACCCTGGTTTACGGTACGTACCGTGGCGCTTTGTAACAAAAGAAACTGGAATGTCATCTAGTTCCGGAGATTTGGCAGAATAAATTTCACTAATCTCTAATGTTACTTCATTGATGTTACACGGAAAAAATACGTTCATTCATGAAACAAAAGATCACGATTTCGTGAACTGAATGATTTACGAAAATCGTGACAAAGTTCCTGAAATTGTGAATAATAAACCTCGTATTTATGAAACTATTTGTGTTTCCAAAAAAGTGGTTCGCCCCGGTGTTACATCCGAATGTTTGGTTGGGTTACTGTTGTTGTTCCCTGGACATGTTTAGTTTTTGTTATAATTCTTGTTCATAATTTGGGAATACGCAGCTTACAGTGAAACAATGTTCATGATTTCAGGAGCTTATTCGCGATTTTTGTGATTTATCATCACGCTACCGTGCTGTTTTAGTCTTGAGTTTACTATCGGATTTTTCTTTCAGACTAGCGGGATTTATGTTCATGATTTCAGGATCTTAGTCGCGATTTTCGTAATTTCGTATCGTCATATTTTAGTCATGAGTAGAGTGATTCATATTCATTATCTCAGTATATTAGCAGCGATTTTTGATATTTAAATCACAAGTAATGTGATTTATGTTTATGATTTCAGGATCTTAGTCATGATTTTCGAAATTTTTATTCACGTTGTCGTGATATTCTAGTAACTAGTAATGATTTATGTTTATTTATGTTCTAGATTTCAGGATCTTAGGTACGATTTTTGACATTTATGTCACGAGTTGTGGGATTTATGTTCATGATTTCATGATCATAGTCACGATTTTCGTAATTTTTATTCACGTTATCGTGATATTTAATTCTAGAGCTTATTTTCGAGTTTGACACGTGGAGTAATGTGACTCATGCTCATGATATCAGCAGTTTTATTCTGTGAACTATATCACGAACAGGATTTGTGGTGATCAACGTAGTTTTCGTTTTCTATCAAGACATCACACTGAAGCTTATCAAATGAATAACGATGTTCGAGGTCCTAATAGTTTTCTTATATCATACCTATTACTGCACAAAAATGATTCCACGACTAATACCCCAAATTTTGTGAGAGTTCTCGTGAAAATTCCATTACCATGTTGCATGAAATCGAAAATGATCAGAAATATATTCTAAATATTACAAGTACATAAAATAAATCGTAAATCATGTACTAGGAGTATTGAACTAGTTCACGAATACATGAATAATCTTTGGAACCATCCATAAATGACGTAGTATTATATGGGGAAGGAGGGAGTTTTGTATTTTGTGATGATGTGTGACGACAGGGAGGTAGGGGGTCATGTCATGCTACGTAGCTTTTTTAAAGGGGAATAGGGGTTGACCTGATGTCACGAGAATCTTACCCGTTTCCTCTAACTAACATCATGTTTGATTTTTTTAAATTTTTTACGGGAACAACGAGGGGGGGGGGGTGAGGGTTACGGTCAAGCTACGTAATTACCAGGGGCTATATAGAAGTTTGTGACGAACTGCTACGATGGGGGAGGGGGGGTGTTAAAAATCACTCAAAAAATGCTACGTTATTTATGGATCATCCCTTTCCTGATTTTGTTTGACGAGCACGAATGGTCAGACGTGACTATTTTTCTAAAAGTTTTATTTGAAACGGCTCAATGCGTTAGCACAACTGAGCCGTGGGTTTTTTAATTTTTTTTACAATATGTAAATTTAAAAAAAATAAATTCTAAGAATGTCGGTCTGTCAGATCTTGTTGACGCAGTTTGCTGCTGCGTGTTGAGATCTTTATCTTTGGCGGTGAAGCTGCCTAGGGGTCATTCAGTCTGCCTTCTCTCGCGTTATCGTTCCCGTCCATGTCATGATCTGTACTGCTTTCTTGATGTTCACGATCAGAGGTTCTTATTTGTTTCTTGTTCTTACGGGTCGCTGTTGTATATCCGTCTTCATCGGTATTTGCTTCTTTATTGGCGATGCTAGTTGTTGGTTTAGGAGCGGTTGTCGTGATGGTTGTACCTGCATTATTGGTTAATTGGATCGTTGTTTTTGGTTTATCTGAAGGTGTCATTCGTAATATTGCGACATTATTCGTTTGATGAAATCTTCCTTCGCGCGCGAAGCCAAATCATGGATACGCACGCCCACCATGTAGTTTTCCATATGCACGGGGCTCTTGATTCTGGTGTTATTAAATTCGACCACGTGTTGCATGTTGTTCTTTGCAATGAAGTTTTCGGCCTGTGCTAAGCTTCTAAACGTGATCAAAACACAGTTTTTACGTGATGTAGCTGAATGAACGTAACTTCAGCGAGGTTAAGCTCCATTTTCGCTTTAACTAGTTGGTCCACTTCCTGAACTGTGGGTCTAATACGAATTTTATTAAAGTTGATCGAAATCGTGTTATCCCGTAGCAGAGGCACTTTTGTTTCATTTGGCAAACTCATTTCACTCCGCAGCCGGGGGCAATGATACAATTTGTATGCGCACCGATATAGAACAATAGCTAGCTTGATTCACTGGTGCGACGTAGCGACGTCAGAAGGTAGACTAAACGTGACTAGGTATCATGAACCAATTCACAAATACATGAAAAATATTTCATGATTGAGATGACTATTTCACGAACACAGATATTGGATCGTGAATAATGTATTTGTATTTGATGATTTTGTGAACTATTTCACGAGCATGAATAGTAAGTCGTTACTATTATACTAGGATTCATAAACCAGTTCACGTATACATGAATATTATTTTATAATTTTGTGATTTATGTCACGGGCAGGCTTGGTGGTCAGTCGGGACTATTATACTAGGAATCATGAAACAGTTGACGAATACATGCGGAAATTGAATCTTGACTAATGAATTTGGAATCATCAATTAGTTTAGAGGATTGAATGGATTCATGAATAAAATTCCAAATTCCGTGAAATAATTCATGGAAAACTATCCTGAATGTTTTGATTTTGTGAACTAAATCTACGAATAACATCATGAGTCATCCTTTGAATAATGTTCATAAGGTTGTGAACTATTTCACGTACAGAAAATCGATTTGTCATTACCATGGCGGAAACCGTGACTGAAATTCACAAAACAAAAATAAATATGACCACTAATAAAAGCGTTATGCTGTCGTTACTGAAGGAAAATTGATCATAATTAATAAACACATGATTTTTGTTCATGGTGATTGTACCAGAATTCATGGCACTTTATTCACGATTTCGGGAACAATTTTTTTCCGTGTACTGTTACAGTTAACAACGGTATGCGAGTCCGGCCTCTGTAAGGATTATCTGCGGATCCAAGGAGGCGTAGCCGTCGTCATGGTGGCCTGGCGGTGATCTTTTATTGTTCCCGTTAAGTTGCAAGTTTGTGTTCTTCTCTTCCCTATCATCGTTATCCACCTTATCTGTTGCTGTCCCTAATACGATTTTTGCTACTTTGTTGTTGGAATAATAATTAGCCATTTCGTGAATTACGTTTTGTTATTGCATCTCACATAATCAAGGAAATTAACTCTTCTTAATCCATACAACCTTCGCCAAAAAGCGCGATTGCGTCACCTGATTGGAAGAGTAACGACTATTGTACCCGATGCTAGTCGGCGAAAACAAGATTTTTCACACAAAGTACCAGCATTGCCATTTATGCAGCTCTTAATTTAATTTTAAATAAAATTGAATAGAATTATTATCACTTTCCATTAATTTTTACATAAATATGGGAAAGCGGGTTTCTTCTGGTATGTATTGTTATAAAATTTAACTTGTCAATACATTAAAGGATGTCCAATCTGGATTAAAATTTATAGGTTCATGAATTAAACATACGTAGAACTATATTACTGTTGACGAACGTATATGTCAGGCCCAGTAGACGATATTTTCCAAGTATTTATCCTCAATGGTCATTTTGGAATTATGCGAAAACAATAGGCCGAGTTGGTTAACGCAGGCGTTGTGATTGGCTTTGTTGGCCCAGAAACAAGATTTATTAATGTGAATTAAATTATGTATGTTATTTGCGTTTCATTAACATTAACCGTCACAAAAAATCTCTGAAAAGTCTGGCGCATTATAAGACCTTATCAGGCAATATAGGCTTGGTACCCCGAAAAGTTTTAAACCCCGTGCCGGTCTGATTCCACTAACCTGTAAAACGCTATAAGACGGAGTAGCTCGGCCACAAAGCTAGGTAGGCAAGAATTTGTAATCTGCAATTTCGCCCAGTCTAACATTTTCAAGAAAGAAATGTAGCTTCACTTTCAATTAAGTTTCGCTGTTTCAAAAAATTTTCTCAATCAAAAAAGCTGATCCGCCCATTTTGCATTGGAATCTGCGCGAAATGCCAATTCGCGCTGAGAAAAGAAATACAGTTCCCGAGTGAAACGAATGAAAATCGACAAACCGCCGGCGTTGTCTTTGCCTGCTCCAAACCCAATCGGAGTTGGATCCGGGCAAACCGATTCGATGCTAAAATTATACTCCATCGCTCTCGATTGCCGCCGCTGCACCGCTACGTTATTGGCATGAGCGAGCAGCGGGAAATGTTAAATGCCAAACTCATTACCTTTCATTATTATTTGCTATTACAACAGTTCTGTGCAGTTTTTTTTCTTCCTTTCATTGCAATCCCGCCCGTCTGAAGCAGTGTGGAACATTTTAAAGCTGGAGCATTTCTTCCGCGCGCGGTCCCGCGCCAATCCGGTGGGATTGGCAGGAAAGTTGTGTGCGCATCTGGAACAGCCGCACTTCCTATTCCCACCCACTTGATCGAAGCAGGCGGCACTGGCGCAGTTTCCCAAGCGTTGGAAACCGGACGGCATCAATAAACATTACTAATATTGGACGGGCTTCAGACACGTTTGTTACTATGTTGCTCGATCAGTTTTCGGTGCTTCTTTTGGGAGAAAGGAAACGCGAAATTGACGCTGGTGTCATTTTCATGCCAAACGTCAATTATCGATACCTCGATATTCTCGCTATTTGGCGATCGGATTGATCGGTTCGATTGTGTTTTTTTCTCTTCTGTTCATTTGTGTGAACCTTCGAAATCGATCGCCTCGGTCGGATGGGCGGTTCTACGCGAGGGGACACGAGATATGTGTGCGAAACCGGCGATGTGGAACGTGATTACTTGTGATTACTTTGCGCTTGATTCGTGATGCGTTTTTTTTCGCTCGGCCCAGTCTTCAGTGATTCGAAGCGACATTTTGCGACTGGAAAGAAGGTTGTTTTTTTTCTGGCAACGGCGGGCTCAATTGGAGCGTGTGATTGGACATGGGTTGACATTTAAAAATATCGAAGGGTAATTATGGTAACGTGTTGCCTGCGTGCACAGGCGTGTATTGTTATGCAAACATACTTACTGGTATCTACATTATTCGTAAATGGATTAACACATTCTTTTTTGTTTAGTAAATACAGTATCAGTATCTTGATCAGTATACAACAAACATTTTTGTTACTACCGAAACTAGTCGTACCTGGTGATGTATTCAAATGCCAACATTGAATACCTATTCAGCCTAATGACTTCGTAAATCATTTGGTGTCATTGCAAATGGCTTATGGAAATACTAAAACCCCACCAAATTTATGGATGTTATTCCATCTTTAATTTAAAAACTATTTCCTGTTTCAACCGTGACTTCGAACGAAAAGCAAACGATGATATATTTTGTTTTTATCCGAGTTCCCTTAAATTATTACAATTTTAAGAGCATTTTTTCGGCGTTTACTGTTCTGCCTTATGGTTACATCACCCTTTCAAAAAATACTTAATTCAATAAATATCCGAAAAGCCTCCCTGCTCTGAAACCGTTATCGAGCTTGCGACTGAGGGCACATCACCATCATAAGACCCATAGCTCCGCGCCAATAAACACAATCGAATGCTCTTGGCGCGTTTCGTGCGGTGCGGTGCGGTGTTGAACTTTTGAGAAATAATCTCCCCTAATCCGGCTATTATCGGCCTGAAGGAGGGTATCAAAATAAAATACTCACCACCAGCTAGCAGTAATCGGGACCTTGCGCTCTCTAAAACCTATCTTTGTCTCACAGCCTCTCTACCTGATGGTAGGTATAATGCTTGAGCCGAAAATTGTAGGATGAAGTAACAGCGTTCGGATCGACGGTAGACAGTATCGAATTGATGTTCGAACCAGTGGACCACACAGGTTGACTAGGAAACGTGCGGTGGAAGCTTCCTTCCAAATCACAGCGGACCAACCTCAAGCAGGAAGAATCTGTTTTATGGGATTACTTCCACACGTAATCATTATTTTTATTGAGAAATTATTTTCAACTCAATCATCATTTCGAGCACTGTGGACCGCAACACACGGAATTTCACCCGAAAAGGGGCGATAAAAGCTCAGCGTTAGTTTGTCTCAATTTCCGCTGCACTAATGACCGCGGTAAACCTCCGAAATCCCCGGAAAATTTTAATATAATTTGATGTGAAATATAAAGGAAATGAAATCATGAAAAATTACCTTGAACGTCGTAGCGGCTTTTTCTTGACTGGGCGAAGCTGCACAGGCAAACATGAATGTTCTAAAAAGACAAAAAAATCTAAAACCTATTCTCTGAAGCCACACGGCTGAATGGACGGTTTTACTGGTGGCTAGTTCCCATCGCTCGATTACCACTGAGCGGTTGCGGACAACATCCGAGCAGTATAGAGCGGGAAATAATTACCTAAGCCACAAAGATTAGTTTGGTGGAAACCACCAAAGAAGCGGAAGGTCACCGAATCTTGATCTTTCAACTAGCACTGAAGGGGCAGACGGAGGAGGAAGGTTGATGTGTGTATACGTTTGGCGAGGGTCCGGAAATGGGAACGGTTGGATTTCAATTTTCGGATCGTTAAAGTTGAGCTGAGTTAAGGGATTGTGTAGTAAAAGAGTGAGCGAGAGAGAAAGAACCCCACAACATTTTATTAGCAAGAAGCGTTTTTCTCGTCAATTACTAAGTTTGACCTTCAATTTTTGCTTTTATATTTTATTGGGAATGCTATAAGCAATACTTACAAAATATATAATATTAAGAATGCTAAGGATTAAAATCTATGGTGCGAACAAGCTCATTTCGGACTAGCATATACTTGAAATTTGAACATATATTGGCTTTGTTTTTAGAGGTGTGTCCCTGTGTGTTAGGATATCGCAATTTTGTTTAGATCTCAAAGGCAGGGACAAATGTCAAAGTAACCTCAGAAGCCAAATTTCACTTCATTTGGACAATTTCAGACCTCCGCCTACTTCGTTTGAAGTTTTTGACATTGGCACTATGGGGAAAATATGAGGAATAAACAAGGGAATAAATATATTAAATGCTATAACTTTTGAAGTAGCACTCAGAAATTAATAATTTATACAATTTTTTTTAAAGAAAAAGCATTGTAATGAAAGTATCTTCGTTTCCCAAAAAATAGAGGAAGCTGACGTTTTCGGAAATTTTGCTATAATCTTGATAAGCATTATGCTCTATGCTGCAATTCATGCATCTTTTGCATTTTTTTAATGGCAAAATCAGTGCAAAAATACCATCGCACGACCTTGCCAAACAAAACTGACCTACTTGACCCCACTCTAATCTTTAGATATGCTGGAACACGTAGAGAATTTCAAAAATATCAATTTTGTTAAAAGAATTGAGCGAAAATTTCAATTTTTACGCTAATATAAAACTTGTTCTAGCTTATATAGGATTCGAAAACAATATGTTTTTAAAATTTTAGGGGTCAAGGAACACAAAAAATTAGTTTTAACCACGATAGGCCCTTTTGATGTAGTGCTGGAACCGCTCCATTTTTAGTTTTCGATGTTTATTATAATTTTTACAATTGTATGTAAGAAGTAGTCAAAAACATTGTAATTGATAGGTTTTATGACAAATGGTATCCGTAAATATATTCCAGAAATATTTGGCCGTTGTTAGAAATATTATAATATTTTTTGTTATTTGAAAATTTACACATCATGTTTAGTCTAGATATTGTCGAAAAAAATGTTTAACAAATGTTAACTCTTTCTGCTATTTTTTAAACAATTTTTCAAACAAATACAGTTTAAATCGGCATCTTCATGTGATATTCATGCCGTTTAAGTTGTAGAACGCTGCATATTATCAGCTTTTAATTCAAAGAAAAAAAATTAGCAGACAAAGGGTTTTTAAAATATTCGGTTTTTTGTACTGACCGGCATGCCACCGCAACGCGCGAGCGAAACTCCCCCTTAACCCATTCATGCCCATGTTGTTTGTGGATAACAACGTTTTTAAATAGCTATAACTTTTGATTGAGGCAAGATTTGCTCACAAAAACAAGTAAGGCTAATAATCGTGATTATTGCCTTTCATTTGATTACTAACAGTTACAAGGATCAGCTCTAGAACTGAAGTTATTGCAATTAGTCTAATTGGATTCCAATGGAGCAGTCCTGCCAGGGACAGTTTACATTGACGACGAAAAATGATTTTTTCATATATCTTCGTTATTGTTCAATATTATTGAAAACTGATAAAACTTATCAGTTTAGAGTGCATTGGGCTACGATTTCCACGTAAGTGAACTATTGTAATTATTCTAGGAGATTTGTATTGAGCTTTGGAAGGTAAAAATTGAGTGCTAGAAGCTGCGAGGGAAGCACCTATTTTGATGAAAAATGGCTTTTCGTGCATCTTGACCCCACCGTTTTCAAGGAAAAATAGTTTTGAAATCCTACGTGCACTAGAAAAAAGTTGGGCATGAAATGGTTAATATCTAAGAAAACTGATAACATCTGCTCTTTGTTAGCAGAGGCCGTTTTGCGGCAGCCAAATTGTGTATCTGACAGTAAGCAATTTGCTTTGACCCAATTATCGAAGCAGAATAGGATCATTTTCTGGAACAACTTCCGTATACAGGACAGCATAGAGATCGGTCGATGCGAATTGTGATCGGAGGCTGGTTTTTCAATGGGAATGACCTTCCTGTCTTGAGGGACAATGTCACCCTCAAGAAACATATTAAATAAATTCAACAAGCGTCTCTTGGTAGAGTCTGGCTGATTTTTCAACAAGTTTAATTTGATTCTGCCTGGCCCTGGGGCTTTATTGTTACATGATAGGAGAAAAAGGTTTTCGAACGTGCTATCATAAGGGGACGCGGCGCGGTAGATCTTCTTATCCGGGGCGAAATCGAATATCCAGTAGTTTGAATATTCCACGCTCTCGTTCTCATCGATGTTTCTCTCGTCAGTCCGTCAACGAACCGGTGCCGGTAACCTCGTTTCTTAGTTTTTGTCAAACTCTTCATTCGCGTGTCAGGTGTCGCGTACTGTCCTCCCGGTCATCCCGGACGGTCTTATACGCGGCGACCTTTTCCGTACTCGTCTTCCGCAGGAAGCTTTTATGTGGACTCGATTTTGTCGGATATCGCGGACGCGTAGCTTTTCCAATCAATATTTCGTGTGAGGTCATACGAAACATTGATTGTATTCGGTGGCCCTGAACCGTTAGCAATATTTATTACGATTGGCAGATGGTCGCTGCCGTGGGGATCAGAAATTACCTTCCACATGCAATCTAACCGGAGCGATGTCGAGCAGAGGGACAGGTCTAAGGCGTGTTCGGACACGCTGGAAGGTCCGGAATCCGTGTCATTTCACGCGTGTTCAAAATGGTCACCCCATGCCGTACGGTGGGAGCTAAAATCAGAAAACTAGCCTCGGTGTAGGGAAGAATTCGGCAATATCGCCAAGCCGTCGGTGGCCAACTGAGGCTCTAGGAGGCATGTAGGTGGAAGCAATGCAACCTTTAATTCTGGTTTGGCAAGCAACAACTTCAATGTCTGGTGTCGAGGGGAGGTCGATTCGGTTGAAAGAATGGCACTTTTTGATCCCCAAAAGTACTCCTCCGTGCGAGTCTTCTCGATCCAAGCGAATAATATTAAAATCGTGGAAGTGTAGGTCTATTTCTGAAGTGAGCCATGTTTCGCATAGTGCAAATGCATCGCATTTCAAGTTATTTAGTAAGATTTTAAAAGAATCAATTTTCGGGATAATGCTTCTGCTATTCCACTGTAGAACAGTGCTTAAATCCGTGACCTCGTTCGATGAATTAGCCATCAAAGGATACAATCGCTGAAAGGAGGGGCCATTTCGGAGACGTTTTTACTGCGGGGAGAATCTATCTCTATATCAAAATGCTTTGAAGAGGGTCAGAAATATTTAAAGCTGTCCAAATACGGTCCACATTGTCAGAGAAATTGATTAAGCCAGTGCTGGTTTCTTTCTCTGACTGAGATATGGGGACAATTGGGGTTTTTGAAGGCCCTGGAAGTGCTGGAAGCTTCTTTTCTGAGTTCAGTATTCTCAGACCAAGAGCTGCTTCCTTCGGTTTTGTTCCTTTACAACGAAGCTGTCCTGTATCTTCATTGGTCGAAGTGTGGGGTTTTTAAACAGCTAACCCCATGTGTTAGATTAGAGATCAGCTCAATTCAAAGTTGAATCAGAGATGTCCCCGTCGCATTCAACCCGAGTAAATGGTACATATACTCTATACTCATTCGTAAAAGGCCCTTAACCAGTAATATCATTTGACTACTTCAAACTATTTCCCACCACCCGAAGCTTAGGACCATCCATAATTTACGTTACGCAAAAATTACCCCCTCTCTTATTACGTAACAAATTCAGGGAAAATTTTTTTTTTCTTCAGTAAAAACATGTTACGTAACGATCTAGCTCACTCCCCCTCCTCCATATGTCACAACATGTCACAATTTGTGGTACCCCTCCCCCTAAAAGCGTTACGTAATTTGTGAATGGTCCCTTATTAGGACAAATTTTCGATAGTTCTGGCGCAGCCAAATATTACTCCGTCAGAACTTGAGTAATCTGCAATAGATTCAAACATTTCTTGTCTTTGGTCCGGAAAAATATAAATAGCCCGGTTGCGAAGGGTGGGTTAGATTTCAGCGGCGATTTTATTTCGACATTCGTCTCGCTTTGATGCAAACCATTATCAGGTTATTTTGCGTTGGCCTATTGTGCAGTGCAGGCTAGTATAAAAGACAATAATGGGGAATGTAATATTATAGCGTTACTTAACTTGTATATATAACGATATCCAGGCGGCTTACTAAAAAAGAAACACTTCATTGCTCCGCTGGTCGAATAACGGTAAACGCGCATATACAAAAAACGCGCATACACAAAAGGAACTTGGACTAGGTGGAGAATGCGCAGGATAACATTAACAGCGGATTATCACTATTCTTTATAAAAATACACTGTACTGGAAAGATCGACCTATCGGTCCGAGAGTCACTGAACGAATGATTCTGCACTATGTTGAACAACAAGTCAGAAAGTTACACGGTTGCGTTTCGGCTTCGCCTCATCAGAAACCGACAGTCGGTTTGTCAAACAAAAGAAGAGAAAGGGTGGGTTCATGGGGATTCATGGCAAGGTACAAATCTCCGATCAACATGGGGAACGTGCCATTTGAGCTAGACGCTACTGCTTCCTGATTCCTGGGTACCCGCAAATTGAAAAACTTGTAGCTATGGCAATTTTACCCGATTTGGATACCACGGAATAAGAAGCTGTCGAAATTCACTTGTCTGGCACGCTATTTGTGGATGTGGCAATATGAGTCAACCGGAGACTAATAGAAACCACGGACTCACGAGTTTTCCATGGCTGAAGAGAAACTAACTCATACTGAACTAGAGGGCTTTGGTTTAAAAGGGCCCAGCAGTAGTACAAGCCTTGGGGCCCGACGCGGCTCTCGACGGCCCTGCATGGGAGTAGGATGCCAGTGGACCACTTCTTGGTTTCTGTACCCGGATGCCACACGGCCTCTAGGCTGGGTTTGACCTGAGCAAGATAATGGCGATATCAACGCCTTAGTGGACACCAGTCGCTTTTATTTGATCTAATGTTAATTGATAATAAAGTAAGGATTTATTATGTTTTGCTATGTTTTTATGACTGGCAACTATACTATATAAGCAATAAATCAAGTTTCACGACGTTTGTAATAACTATCAGCGTTAATGCAATACGTCAGAGTATTTTGGGCTACAGCGGTACTGTGAACATCCATTTACGACTAGAGTATGAAATCATTGCCCTGGGTGGTAGACCTGATGCAATGCACAGCACACTATCTATCTTAGGCTTAGACTAACAATTTTTCATCGCTCATGAAAATCCAAACACATCATGTGCTAGTTGCCAGTTTTGCTAAATTCGTCTAAATATCACCCCTCCCCAACAATGGAACCTTATTGAAAATGGTTTCAATATTCCTACTGCTACCCCTGTCAGCTGTGATTTCGTGTCTAATTTAAAGACTAATACGTCAAAAAACCCTCAAAAACCCTATTCAACATTCCACTGGTAATTTTTCCCGTTCACTAGTTCTCGCTACGGTAGCTGGTCTCTGTACATGCTGCTCCCCCAGACAGCTCACAAAATTGCGTACTAATAACAGCACGCAATAATTATTCAATCTAGGTACGAAACTGTGGTGACTCAGCTCAATAATGGCAACTTTGGCATGTCGTTTCTGCGCCGCGCTTCCATCAAAGCTCTATGCGCGACCGATGCGAAGTTTTCAGGGGCATCTGGCTGCGGCTGGACCCAATACGACCGACCATTGATTGAGTGGCCGGTTTCGGTGGTGTCGATGGAATGAATGGGTCGGGAAGGAGAACCAGTGAGGAGCCGGTGGGAGGTGGTAATGACGGGTTGAGGTTGCTTACAGGGTAACTTTAATTCGGTGGGTTGAGGTTGCAAAAAAAAAAAGATATGAACGAACAACATACAACCGCCTCGGAAAAATTGAGGTATGGGAATGAGATTTGGAGGTTGTGATTATTTTTGACATTTTCACATGAGAGATTTCTGGCGAGCAACAATGTTTTCTGTACGCGACAATCTCGGCTTGTAATTGCATGTTTTAGGACCGAATGAATAAGTGCTAAAACGAAGTTGATGTTATCTGATTGTATAGTTTGGTTTTCATGCCTGGCTGGTTCCGCAAACGGGTGAGCCTGGAATTCACACGGTTTGTTTGATTTTTTGTTATGGGCAGTAGATTATGTTTCGGATTCGAAGCAAAGTCAGTGGACTGTGAATATTTCGAAATTGAATAGTTGTTCTTGGACATGTTCAAACAACACATTATGCTTGTCAAAATTATCTCCCAAATTATGGTAACCGAATCATTCAACCCTCACTAACATAATATGAACTTCCTATCGAGTGCCTTTCTCTTTTATTTCAACCTAAATTAGAGAATCGTGTTCGTCGAATCTTGACACCGTATCACGACTCTAATTTCAAAACCAATAACACTTAACCGTGGAAGCTTGTAATTTAGCGCTCCGAAAGCCGAAGATCTCACCTTTCCATTACTACCTAAACTGCATGCTGCAGGTCTGCCTTCGCCACACGAAGACAATGTCGCAAATAAGCCTGAATCCAGCTCCATAGTCATTAGATCTAGCCGATTCACGCTCGTCGTTAGCCACTTAATGAATGAGGCAAAGGCAACTTGTCTTCAACCACGAAATTAGCCGATCGGAAAGTAGAATTTATTGGCCAAAAGCCTACGTCAGCCGGCCAAGGTTTCGCGCCAAGTCCGCCACCAATTCAACTGATTAAACGTCAATAAATCATTCATCATCCGCGTTGTAGTCGTCGCCGTTGCCGT
This sequence comes from Topomyia yanbarensis, assembly GCF_030247195.1. Taxonomy (NCBI): domain Eukaryota; kingdom Metazoa; phylum Arthropoda; class Insecta; order Diptera; family Culicidae; genus Topomyia; species Topomyia yanbarensis. Next base: position 13,937,730 of record NC_080671.1, read on the forward strand.
TGCCGATGCGAATCGAAATAATTCAATCGATCAAACTGCGCGGAATTGGCTGATTCAATCTAGGTACAGTCTCAGTGTTCTAAATGTTAATTCCTATAGCTCTGGGTTCGAGGAGGTTGATCGTAGGCAACAGGACAGATGGGTGGGGAAGAAAACAATTGTGATCCGTCTGTCCATCCATCAGCGGAGCACAATCAGAAAGAACAGTTCCGCCGTAAGATTGAAGTTCAGAACAACTGCGCGCGTGGACGAAGGCGGGCGGCAAAGACAATGATTTGAAGTCACGTTCGAGAGATGAATAGCTGACTGAGGGTTGAGTGGTTGGAAACAGGCATTCGTTATGTCGTTCATTATGTGCTTGCTAGCTAGCTGCGAAATTACTACCGATCGGAGGATGTGGTTTTTGAGTTTGGAATCTTGAATACGGACTTTGGATGTGTTATGGTTAGAGGAACTTTTAGAGGAGTACATGAAATTGGGGAAGGTATATAGTTAAAGTTTCGTTTAAACCAGGCTGGTAGAGTTTTGCTAGACATGTTGAGACTAATATACAAATTTCTCAAATAAGGAATATACACCTAAAACCAACTTACGTACACCATAACAGGTACATATTTGCAAAATTTTAAAAACTTGCAAAATAGAAGGATTATTGCTTGAAATATGTCTGTGTCGCAATGCGAGAATATATTAGTATTTCACCTACGAATAGTTTTTATACAACTGATATTTGTGAAATAGAATAATTTGCCTAATATACCGTAAACTGGGGTGACATTGATCACTTTTCGAAGTAATCATTACATATTTCTAGACGCAACAAATTTTCTTCAAGTTTAATATTTTTAAACCATGTACTGATGTATGGAGAACAAGATTGAATGGTTTTACCTAAAATTGTCCGCTTACAGCTATTTTTCCAAAAATGATTTCAAGTTGAAGTCCGTTTTCGTATTCCGGGGTGACTTTGATAACCTGCATGTTCACCCACATTAAGTTATCATTGTCGATGTTTTTCATTGAAATGCTTGCTGATTCAGGAAAGATATTCATTGTTAAATAGATGTTAATTGGTATTGTACAAAGTATTTCAATGTACTGTAAAATTCGAGTAACCAAAATTCCTATAATTCGTGTCCAACTAGAATAAAAGACTGTGAAAACCTTTAAAACTGCAAAAATTGTTTTATTTCAGTCCTTTATCGATGTACAAAAAGTTTCATCCATTCTAACACGTTGGAATATTGAACATTAAAAATGTTGCGAATTTTAGCTTAAAATAATTTGAAATAATTGCCAACTAGTTTTTCAAAAGAATGTATTTAAAATAAGCAAACTCTCAAAACTAAAGTTGGTACATCCCAATCTAAAGGAAAATAAAAACTCGCTTGTAATTTATTACTTTTGCTCAAATCTGAGATTTATTTGCTTTATAAAAAATAGACACTTTACGAAGCTTCGTAAAAATAAGGTAAAGTCAAATTTCGGTTTTTTGTAGTTTTTGTACCCAAAAACCGAACAATATACTCAAAAAGTATACCAAATCAGTATTTTACTAGTTTAGAGTAAAAATCAGTTCAAATTAAAATGATTCGGTAGATTATTCTGGTTCAATAAGCGATCTAGGAAAAAAGTTTCGAGTGATCAAAGTCACCCCGGTTTACGGTATCAGTAGAGCCTATCGTTACTTTATTTTACACCTCGTGGTTTCGAATCAAGTATATGAAACAAGGACAATAGCTAGTTGTCTCAAAAAGATGTGCAATAATAAATTCAAGATATTATCTACATTAATTTCGAACATATTTTATGAAGAAGTATCGGTTAACTTCAACTTCTGTTTAAGAATCAGTACCCCGCATCTGTAATAACATACATGACGATTATAATACTGTACTACAAAACCCAACGTCTAAACTCGTACCGAGCGACAAGTGAGTTAGTCCTGCTTTCGTTTAGCCGCTTCTAATAATCAATTCGAACTGGTGTGCGTAAACTGAGTTATATGTAGGAGTTATTAAATTTGTCTATTGAATTCTATCTTTGTTACCAATGTTACAAAAACAAAATTTTAAAATTATGTATAATTTCCCTTCAGTCTTTTATTATTGGAAATATTTTTTTTGGTATGGTGAACCTTAGTCACGCTTTCTGTCATGTCATTACTAAATCGATTTTCTGTACGTGAACTAGTACACAACATTATGAACATTATTCACAAAACCAAAGGTTTACTCATATTGTTATTCATAGGTTTGGGAATTTTAGTTTATAAAATAACAACAGTATGAATACTTTCTCGAGAGTCGGAATTTTATTCATGAATTCATTCATTCCTCGTGAACTAATTCATGATTCCCAATAGTCACAATCAAATATTCGTGCTCGAGAAATAGTTCACAAAATCATCAAATATTTTTTATGTATTCGTGAACTGGTTCATGATTCCTAGTATAATAGTCATGACCTCACCATTCGTGATCGTGAAATTGTTCGCGAAATTATTAAGTATGATTCGTGTATGCATGAATTGGTTCATAATAGTCACGACTTACCATTCATGTGTTGAGCAGCAAAATTTGCATTATAGAGCCGTGTTCACAGAGCAAGATACTTCAAATCACACTTTTATGTTTCTGTTCATATTGTCATGTTACTCCGACTAAGAAAGAACGATTATAACCACAAAATAGCAGATCGCGAAAGGGCGAAGAGAAATTACGAGCGTCATAATAAAACTGTGTACGTCATGAACATGAATCACTTCACTCAAAGTGTTAAATTCAAAAGTAAGTTCTAGAATAAAAAGTCAAGATAACGTGCAATAAGTTGCGAAAATCATGACTAAGATTTTATAATCAAGAACATGAATCATTCTACTTGCAATTCATGAATAAAATATCACGCTAACGTAATTCGAAATCACCAAAGTCACGAATAAGACTCTGCTCCCTGTTGAATACCACCAAAAAAGGTATAGGCACTAGGTAAAAAAAAACAAATAAATGAATTATTAGTTTAATACGAACGGCGGGTTCGCTCGCGTCATACCTCTGTTAACTGGGCAACGGACCAGAAATCGACAATCTTAGCTTTGTCACCCACCGAAGTACGATGGGTAATGAACAAAAAAACTATACACCAGACGATAATAACAACCCAGGCCTTGGTATCTAGCGGGTAAATTAAATAGATCAAATGTGTTTGGGTGGTGTGTGAGGTCTCGCTTTGCAGACTGGGTACGATCACTGTCACTATCCCAGGGATAGCATAAGTGTTAATGCATTGGGCCGGAGTCTCGAAGGTTGCGGGTTCAAATCTCGTCTCTGGGGGAATTTTTTTCACGTAATTGCACCACAAAAGAACCAATAATGTTCTTGGGAATCGATAACTAATTCACCACCATGTACTGTTAGGCCCCAAGCAAAACTGACTCAGACATCACTTCATTATAAATTAAGTAACTTCTCCTAAGGAAGTTGGATTGAATTGCAGTCTTTAACAAAGTTGTAGGCAATCAAATTGTCTTTCTTATTTTCACCTGCAGTGATAAAGTGATGCATACAGTGCCAATTAGCGGTAAAAATGTAAATTGGTGGGCTTTTCCAGTAAATTATCGAAAAATCCATACAAACTTCGAACACGTTGGTCCCCTAGCTAGAGTTGTACGATTTTGCTCAAATTTGAAGCAGAGACTCTTGGTAGGACTAAAAATCGACTCAAAGGTGGCCAATTAAGTTTTCAAGATTTCGCATTTTTTCTGGGAAGTTTAATGGGTAGTTTCTAATGTAAGTGGCCCTGGCGCAATGTAAGCGATGATGATTATTGTTTCATATTCTTTACTGGCTTTTGAAAACATTTTCCTAGATAATTAGTGAAATGAATATATTGTACGATATTCAACTGAATGAATAACATGGATATTTGAATGAATATTTTTTCTATTCACCGCGAGTCGCATCACGTTCATTTTCAGCCGTCAAAAAGAGCTTCGATTATTTTCAACTCTGACTGCATGTCAACCATTCGGTCTTCTTCTTTTATTTGAGTACAGATTTCTTCAAGTATATACAAGTATATACAAAAACATCAGAATAAAATGTTGATCTAGTTTGATCAGCTTCCAGAGTAATTCTTTATAAAGCTTAAACGTTGACGTTATTACTACCCGAGTTCACCACCGCCAAAAATGAGCTCCTTGAAATGATACTTCAACATGATAATTTATGCCTAATGTCCATTATGCCAATCCTTTATTATGCCTAACGTTCATTATGCTTATCGTACGTATGCCAACTGTACGTATACCTAATGTATTTATGCCTAATGGGGTACACCCGTCATAGATGACGAGACTTATGTGAAAGTAGATTTCCGGCGGTTTTCTGGGCTTTTCTCCACAGCTTGTCATAAGTTCGACGTCCCGGAGGAAGTTATAAATCAGAAGATGTTAATGTTTGGTAAAAAATCACATGATTTGGCAGGAAATTTGCTCGTGTGGAAACCGTTCGTGTAAACCGCGGAGTGTTGAGAGGAAAGTAGGCATATTTCTATATCGCTATGAAATTGAATAAAACGAACATGGAAAAAGATTGGTAATATGTTTTGTTTTATTCCTCGAAAGTATGAGAACTATCGGTTGAATGGGTGGATCATAACGAACCTTTCCTTGTGATGCAATTAAATTCCGCGTACCCTTTATTCATTATGATAAAACTTACGGGATATTGTAAGTTAGAAGTCGTTTAGTGTGTTCACAAGTAGTGTTTCCAATTTTGGACTTAGCGTCAGCCCGGTATTGATCAAGTACCGTGGTTCTGAAGAGACGAAGTGGTTGCCAAAAAGTGGCTATGAAAATAAAAAAAACTATTGTGAAATTTTTTTGGAAAATAGTTTTAGAAGTCAAAATATTTATTTTACTTTATTGATTCCTTCAACGAAAAGTTGTATTTTAGTGATGCCTGCAAGTTTGTAAAAAATATTAAATTTATCAATTAAGTTTTATACATAGAAACTGATTTTAGGTCATATTCACAAAAACAATTTCGCTTTGAAAATCAGGTCTGACATCTGTGGTATCTTCGACGAAGTTATTCAAAACATAATTTTGCACAAGTTTGCTGAAGACATCTCACCTCAAAATAAAATGCTTGACAATTTTGTTTTGACTCGGGTGTTCTTCTTTAGTCATAAAATTGTTTTTATTCTCAAAACTGTAGAATAATATTTTTAACATATCCTACGAAGAAAGGCAGGCTCTAAAATGACATCTAAGTTTTGGGTACTTTTTCGGATTGATCCCACTGTGAGCTGGTGTCTACTGTCGTGAAATGAGACTAGCTCTATCGTATTTGCTTGGTCGATACAGTACAGTATTTTGGCCGGAAATCGCGATTGTTCGATCGCCACTGCAACTGCGGTAAACGAATTAATTTTTGTGCTGACAGTCAGACTGCCCTATAAGCACTTTGTTCATCAGATTCGAAATAGTTATCGTCGTAGGCGGCTCCATGGAATGCCTTATTGGCAAAATATATCTGATATAAGATTCGGGAAATGGAACTTCGCCTTTGGGAAACGCATCCTCACATCCCTGTAGAGTGACGAAGAATCTGGCAGACCATACACAGAAATTATTTAAGGTTTTCAATTCAGTTTATTCATCAAATATATTGATTCAATATGTGCTAAATAAACTCTTCAATAACTCATAATTATTTACAAAATCAAGTATTCATAAAAGGATTCTATACATACGATTTTCTACTGGATCACTTTTCAGTTTGATAAGGAGGGTACATGCCCTCCTGTGTCTTCTCCCAGTGGTTATCGTATGTCGAACTCAAAACGAAGAACTCAATGTTTGAAAAGCAATCTCCCTTTTTTCTGGGTACGTGGTCATTCTTGTATTATTAGTAACGAATTGGTTGGAGATGGTACTGCGATTAAAATTATTGGTCCACCAGTTTTACTAATATCGATTAGTTAAATAAAGCACAAGATTCATTCTTGGACCATCATTCATACCATACATTGACGTAGTTTGTAAAATTGTGTTCTAACAAGAACTTTTCTGCCGGATGTGAATTCGAAAATGTAAAAGAATTTTTTGCATTTTTTCAAACACAATTGCAGCATTATAGTTAGGAACTAACGTCGATCCATTCTAATTTTGAAATTTAAACCACAACAAAAAAACAAAATTAAAAAAATCGCAATCTCTCAAAGAATATTTTAAATAATTAACAGTATTGGTTTAAAAAGAGTTGCCACGTTGATTCCACCATCTGTCAATTCGGTCTAGTAGGGTTTTATTCCTCCTACCTATTTTTACCAAATGTATAACAAAAGCAATCTCCCGCGTTTGCCCCCTTTTTCTGCGGTCATCACACGAATAAACACAATGGTACCAATGGCCTGACGAGAATACTTACAAGAGGAAGCAAGCAGAAAAAACTCGCAGAAAAAAATGAAACGAATTGAATTTGAACTTGATTGAATAGATTGAACGTGCATTTCCCCCCGGTTCTCTGCTCTATTTGAAACCGAACCGGGGTGGCGATGCGACGAAGATGACTTTCCGCTCTCGTAGTACTGCATTCCAAACCACAGCGGCGCGGCGCGATTAACGTGTGTTCTTTGGGGCGCAGAGTGAAGTTATCTATATCTATCTATAGTTTCATGGTACAAATGGTAACTTTTTGCACCGATATGACAATCCACTTTCCGCTCGAATTCCGGGAAATCAGGCGGCAGTGTAGTGGGGCGGGAAAAATTCTACCACACCTCGCTGGCAATTATTGTAAACTCAAGTTTGCCATTAGATTTTCTCCCTCCCAGCTCTGCGCTGCTGTGGAGTGATTTGGTGCTGATGTAAAGATTTCCGAGATTGAGTTCTTCGGTACGATGAAGGTTGTTCTTGAAACGAAGCGGACAAGATTGGCAAGATTTATTTCGCTAAGCTTGCCGTAGATTTCACTGGAATGAAAAGGTTAATAAACAAATGAGATTTATTGCTGGTCGCTTAGACTTTGAGACCGCGATCACGGGAATGATTCGAGTCTCCGGCCAATCTCCGTTTAAAAGCGTGGTTGACTGGGGGTTTAGTGGTCGTGCCAAAAACAGTCCAGTGTTGCAGGAAATGATCTCTATAAATCTGTTTTGTGTGATGTTTAAGTCTTAAATGTTAGACGTTGTATGTGGTTGAGTAACACTCGAAACCACTCATCGTGATTTTGGTATGTTGTTATAAGTTTCCACGAAATAGGCAAAAAATGCTCCCATGACGAACCAAAGCGAAAGTTCAACTTGGAGACAGTAATTTGCTGAGGTAACCATCGCAATTTTGCCTGGGAAAATTTCCCTTTTCTTATGTCACCAAATAAGGCAGAAAGTAATTCCAAAAGGCGGCCCCAAAAGTTTCGAATTAATATGAATAACAACAACAACAAATCACTGTAATTACTGTAGTAGGAGAAAACATGTCAAAAGTTTGCACAGAAACAGTTTAACGGTTATGAAACGCCCATTTTCTAAAATAAATCGTCGTTTATGGTGCACCGAATTAAGCAAGCCCTTTAATTATTATGCACCCGGTAAACACGGTAAACACACACACTCACCGACTCGTTATGACAACTTTTTGCAGCCCCCTTTAAACACGTTCGCTGGGGTTTGGAGGTTAGCTTTCTTGCCACAAGGAATGGAAGAGGAAAATAGTGAAAGGTGCCAACAAGAAAGCTGGTCCAGTAACGAGTGAAACTGGCAGGAAGTCAACCGTCGATAAAGCCCGCTTATATCATGCATAATTTAATCGGCACCAAAGAAAAGCATGGATGTTGGTATCTCCGCCATACATACAGCAACGGAGCAGCTTCAGGGTGGTTGACTCTGTTGATAATTTTCATCTCGTTTTTCTCTGTGTTGTACATGCTCCTACCGTCCGTTAACGACCAGCTTGGACGCCAGCAAATCGCGAATCATAATCGAGGTCAACCTGACGGGGTTCGTCGCTTGTCGCATTCAGGTCCCTTTGCGTTAATGATTTCCAGCTCCAGCGTTAATCAAGCAAATAACGAAAAAGAAAAGAGAAAAGGTCCCCCCATCTTTGCGCAACGCAAGCATTCAGCAGCCAGTACGTGATGAAATCTCTGGTGCACGCGTGATTCGCGCAATTACGCACCATATGTGGTAGGGACCCCGCGGGTCCATGGCACTACGCGCAGGTCACTAATTAGCTCCTCGGCTGCTGAGCTTTACGCACGCACCGAACCGAGGGGTTTCGCTGGATAGGATTCGTTCGTTAATGATGGTGAATGATGGCGGTGTAATTTACTGGCGAAGAAGGAGAGAATAGTGGCTTGAGAAAATGTGAATTTGTGCCGGCAAAATTTTGAAGTTATTAAGGCGTTAAACCCTTGTAGAGTAGAAGAAATGGGCATATTTTGGAAATATTTCTTAGCGAAATACTGAGATGAATTGAGATTTTGTAACGTGGGATTTGCGAAGACCAAAATAAAAATCATTTAGACTAATAGCAAGTGACGTACGTAGAATTTTTCTGTTAAATTAATTTTTCGCCGAATAGTGCACTTTTAAATGAAAAATATTTGAAAAGTTCATTAAAATTGACAAACATTTAATTTAAGAGCCAATTTTCCCCAATACACAAGGAAAAATTATTTATATATTCATGAAAAAATCACGATTTCGCAAAATAAGGTTGAATAGTTTAGGAGAATCGCAATCAAGCTCCCAAAATCATGATTAATAAACGTCGTATTCATGAAAATATTTGTGTTTTCATAAAACCAGTTAACGCCAAAAATACATGAATATGCTTAAATTTGATTTTTGTGTTTCGAAATCATTTCGCCAGTAACTGGCACAAATTTGGAGCCAAGTTAGACGATGCATCTGTCTTTGCTTCCCGGGACATCACTCGGGATAAGACAGTTTCTAAAGGCGTCATGTGTCGTGTGACTGTTTGGATTATTGTGTCTAATTAGTGCTAATTTGGGTACTAGTTAGGATACATTGTCTTACCTGGTCCCAAGTTGGTGCTAGTTACGGAGCAGAGATGAAGATGTTTTGAACATATGAATACGTTTAGTTTTTGTATGATTCTAGTTCACAACTGGGGTAAAACTGATTTGTATTATCGATGTTCGCAATTTTTATGTACATGTGTCCACTATCTTATTTGTCAGGCAGGTTTTTGTGATTCAAATTCATGATTTTCAGAACTTGGTCACGATTTTCGTATTTTCTCGTCGAGTTATCGTGATATTTTGTTCATGAATTCACTCTCGGATTTTTCGCGGAATGTTAAGTGATTCATGTTCATGATTTAGCCACAGTTTTCTTTGTGAGTTATCGTTATATTTCATTTTTGTGCTTACAATCGATTTTTCACATGGAGTAACGTGACAGTATGAATTGAATCATAAAGCGTAACCGATCGGCGGCACCTTATGATTTAATGAACTATTTCACGAGCACGAATTTTCACTCTGTATTGTACTTTTGATGATTAGCGCAGTTATCGTTTTACCCCGAACATCACATTAAGCAAATAACGAGCTCGAGAACCACATTGTTTTTACTTATATTTGTTACTTATATTTCTAACAGGTCGCTAGTAGCTAGGCACAACTATTTTATATTTAATGTAATAGTTTCTGGAACAGAAATTTATCTATGAATAATATTCCAAAAAAAATTGTGCAATAATTCACAGGAAAATTTCAAGACCATGTGCAGAGTTGCATGAAAACGACTTCAAGTGTCTTCTAAATTTGTGAATACAAGCCATGAATAATGTTTCGATTCCTGTGAAATTTTCGTGCAGAAATATATAGATCATGCACAAAATTGCATATTTCATAAACGCGCACAATAACATCCAAACGCTCGAGGCTTTCGCGATAATACAAACCCGGTCGCAATCGCGATTATTCACACCTATTATCGCGCAAACTTAAAATGTCCCGGCCATGGAAAAAATCTCCGTTTATAAATTCATGAAAAAATTTACGATATCGTGAACTGACAAAATTACTAAAATCGTGACATACATGACGTTACATTCGATTTTTTGGTTGGGTTGTTGCCTGGACATGTTTCGTTTTTGTTTTGTTTCTTGTTCATAATTTGGTAATACACTGGATTGTGTAAGCTATTTCAACTAAAAAAGTCGACAGTTAAACGATGTCCACCATTTCAGGAACTTAGTCGCGATATTCATAATCGTAATATTTTTTTTGGCGAAGTAGCGTAATTTATGTTAATGATTTCATGACTGTAGCCACGATTTTCTATTCGCGTTTTCGTGATATTTTATTCACGAGTGGAGTAATTTATGTTCACGATTTTTGATATTTTAGTCACGAGTGGTGTGATTTATGTTCATGATTTCAGTATCTTAGTCACGATTTTCGTAATTTATATGCAAATTATCGTGATATTTTATTGTTGAGCTTACTTTCGAATTTGATATGTACAGTAGAGTGGGACATGGTTATATGAAAATAATAAAATTTCGCTCCGAGTAACTTTTTGGGTCCCATTTTGCTCCCAGAACAACTCTGCAAATTTTTAGTTCGATCGGTGAAACTATATTTTTGCGCCCATGGTTTAAAGTTTACATGGGATTTCGTATGGGGAAATCTACTTTTGCAAAATAATTCTTCCAAGAGTCGCCCGTTATCGCCTAAAAATAAATAGATGACTGATTTTTATAGGAAATTTGTCAAGGAAACAAAGTCTAGAAGACCACGAAACGATCTGATGCTTGTGAAAAAAGTTATTAAGAAAAAACCGATTGACGCCCTGAAGATCGATGAAATTTTCACTTTTCATAGCATCACTGCTGCTGACGGTCGAATTATATACAAAATTTTTAACTTTCTCTTATTATGTACAAAAGAAGCCCCAATTTATCCCCCAAAACCCTTGCGAAAGGGCCAAACAGCATAGATAAGTAATTTAAACACATTAAGAGAAGATCAAAACAAAATTGCATAGCATTGGAAAACCAACAGCAGTGGTGCTAGAAAAAATTAATATTTTATCAATCGTCAGAGCATCAATCGGTTTCTACTTAATAACTTTTTTCTCAAGCGTCAGATCGTTTTGTGGTTTTCGAGACTTCGTTTCTTTGTTAAATTTCCTATAAAAACCACATAACGATTTATTTTTAGGAAGCAATGGGCGACTTCCGGAGGAATTATTTTGTGAAAGTTAGTTTTTCCATGCAAAATCCCATGTAAACTTTAAACAGTGGGCGCAAAAATATAGTTTCAGGGATCGAGCTAAGAATTTGCACAGTTGTTCTAGGACCCAAATGGTATCTGAAAAGTTGCTCGGAGCTGGATTCTATTTTTTGTCCCACCCTAATGTACAGTAATGTGACTCATGTTCATCATATCAGCAGTTTCATCATGGTATTCGTAATTTCTCTTCGCCTTATCGTAATATGTTATTTTTTCGTTACTATCGGATCTTTTACGGAGAGTAACGTGACAATATGAATTAAATACTAAAAGTGTGACTAATTCCTGGCATCTTATTTAGTGAACTATATCATGAACACGATTTGTGGCTCTATAGTAAATTTTTGGTGCTGAGCGGAGTTTTTGTTTTTTGTCCTGGCATCACACTCAACCTTGTCAAATGAATAACGGTGTCCGAAGTTCTAATAGATTGCTTATATCTACTGCTCGTTCTCATAACTGGTCGTTAGCAGCTGGACACAACTGTATTATATTTCATGAATATGTTCATGGGACAAAAAGGAGTTCACGAAGAATATTCCAAACTTTATGAAATAGTTCACGTGAAAATTTCATGAGCATATGCAGAGTTGCATGAAATTGAAAACTATTGGGGACATCTTCAAGATATCACAGAAACGCAAGAGAGATCGTGAATCATGAACAAGTTTTCGAATCAATGAATAATATTTTATGATTTTGTGAACTATTTCACGAGCACGTATGGTGAGTTACAACTTATATAGTAGGAATCAGAAACCAGTTCACGAATACAAGAATATTTCATGATTTTATGAAGTATTTCATAGGTACGCATGATCATTCATGACTATTATACTAGGAATCATGAGCCAGTTCACGTATCCATGAATATTATTTTTTGGACTATTTTACGATCACGAATAGTGAGTCGTCACTAATACGCTATGGATCATGAATCAGTTCAGGTATCCATGAATAATATTTTGTGATGTTGTGGACCATTTCACGAGCATTCACGGATATTGAATCGTTACTAATATATTAGGAATCATGAAGTAGTTCTCGAGGATTGAAAGTATGCATGACTAATATTCCGAGTTTCGTAAAATAATGAGAAAGTATTCACACTGTTTTTAATTTCTGAACTAATTCACAGCCACGAAATCCAAGATATAATAAATCATGAATCAGTTCACATGGTATAGTCGATCTCCGAATAATATTCTTAAATATATAAATAAAATCACGAATCAGCCTTTGATTTTATGAATAGTTCACGTACGGAGAATCGATTTAGTAATGGCACGGTGGTAACTGTGACTAAACTTCACAAAACAAAAACAGTGATGAGAGATGGCGTTTAGTCACGGGTTGCTTACAATAATATTTTATTGCGTCTATCACCTACGTTTCGAAGGTCTATGCCTACATCTTCAGGGCAAAAAACAAACAATATTATCTTTGTCAAATTGGTTACAACATTTAAACGGCAAAACGCAACGCGCTGATCTACAACACACGGTCCCCGCACACATCACTAGCAGACTGAGTCAAAGGCTATTGTTAGTGTTTTTTGCCCTGAAGATGAAGGCATAGACCTTCGAAACGTAGGTGATAGACGCAAAAAAAAATATTCATGGTAAGAAACCCGCAACCAAATGCCATCTCTCATTATTGAAAACAAAGTGGTCGTTCATTTTTCTATCCAAATCAAAAACAAATATTGAAATATCTCCACTATTAAAAGCGTTATGCATGCGCTACTGAAGGAAAATTGAACATAATATTAATGGTCCCGTTTTCGTAAAGTAAATACGTGATTGTTCCACAATTCATGACACGTATTCACGAGTTAAGTCAACGTATTAGAATTTACAAACGCAAAGCTCAGAAATATTGACATCCCCGCACGATAAAATCGAAGCACATTCACACGACCTTACACCACGCACCAAGTCAGATTCATGTTCATGTTGGAAAACGGAGAAGTGACACCCGTTACGAGCGATATTTGGAGAAACCTTTTCACGGACGTTCACAACGACGTTCGTGTGGCGGGTATATGACTGATTACACCTATCTTGCTATCTGACTTTCGTAGCCAAAAGAGGAAAATATTAACTATAAGCAAGTAACCCTGTACGCGTCTCTAGTCAGATCCCTACGGTTTTGGGTCAAAGCGAATAAGAAAAAAATCAACCTACCACATTTACACCAAACATACACTGCTAAAACACAGCCAAAAATCTATACAACATCTGATGCATTCTGTATCTTGAAATCTACTGCCAGTACCATCCGCGCACTAACAACGATTGCGCCTAATACCTCCAAACCAACTACTAGCAACACCAATAAATAACCAATAAATAAAGCTAATCGAATCCAAAAATCTACGGAAGTAAATATTTGAATTGGCCTGATGTCACGACTGAGAGTGAGCGAGAACTACTGGCACAACTGTGAAAGCATTTATTGTAGGGAGAAATAGACATCAACTTTCCATTATAAAGTGTTTCCTTTTATATGAGTAAATTGATTAGTTCTTGTACTGAAAGGTTCATGTTTCGCTTCGAATTTTTTTATTCTTAACTTTTTTGAAAATCTTTCAACTAACCCTCATGGCCTTGGAAAATTGTTGAACATGTGCGTAGCTAAAAAAACGGACAGTTGTATCTTTTGTTTACTCTCGTATAATACATGGGGAATTTGATTTTAAAACCTAGGAAAACGAAGCTTTTGTAAGACGCATCGTGGGGTTACCCCCTTGTGGACTCCGGCTTGTAGTAGGGTTACCTTTATAGTAAACATTCACTGTTATTAGAAAGAAACTTAAAAAAATATTCGAATTTCTCAAGTGGTGCTGCATTTCTACGCCCTTTCAAAAAATACTATTTTGACACAATAATTTGATTAGTCTCCCACACGGGTGCAACTTTCCATCGGATTCGAAGAGCGTCGGTCACAATTTTTAACATAACTGGATCAACCTTAATGGACACACCATGCCGCTATCAGTCTCTACGCATCGCTCGATCGAGATAGAAGTGTTTTGTTTTCGGTCTGTTGGAAAAAGAACAGTGCAGTAATCCGCGTTCAAGGTTATTTTGCCATTCTCTGCCTCTTCGAGGTTTGGACTTTTATTCTTTTGTGCGTGTGTTAACCGTTAGGCCACATTCCTCAACCTTTTGTTCGTAAAGCGAGGATTGAACAATAACCAGCTATTTAAGCTGGACTGGTGCGTCGTGGGAAACGAGTATACAGATAAGTGAAATCTACCTTTTTGATACATTTACGGCTTTTTCCCGTCTGCGCGGGTGCTGACCCCGTGCATTGACGGTGTCGATGGCTTCCTCCCCGGATGGCCAAATGGAGATCGAGTCGACTCCTAAGGCTCTCCCCCGACCCAAACAATATCCAGAGCTCTCGACCGGTCCCTTTGTGGTCTTCTTTCGGCCCAAAACAAAATCGCTGAATCTATTACAGATTTCAAAAGACCTGACGGAACGGTTCTCGGCTGTGATCGAAATAAAAAAGGTCCGCTCAGACAGGCTGAGGGTCGTGCTGACTAACTCAAAGCAGGCAAACGATATTGCTTGCTGCGAGCACTTTACGAAGGACTATCACGTGTATATTCCAGCTGTGAAAGTACAGTCTGAAGGCGTTGTCACCGATGACAGTTTGACATGCGAGGATCTGCTGCAGTACGGGGTTGGCCGTTTCAGAGACCGCTTACTTCAGCCAGTGAAAATACTCGAGTGCAAGCGTTTGCACTCAGTAGTAGTTGCGGGGGATGGTTCAAAAACGTACCCCCAATCAAACTCTTATCGGTTGACCTTCGCTGGTACCGCTTTGCCAAATTACGTCCTCTTGCACAAGGTTCGTCTGCCTGTGCGTCTGTTTGTGCCGCGGGTCATGAATTGCACAAAGTGTAAACAATTGGGTCACACAGCCACCCATTGTAGCAATAAGGCCCGCTGTGGAAAATGCGGGGAGAATCATCTAGATGATTCGTGCAGTAAGAATGCTGAGAAGTGTCCTTACTGTGCAGAGAATCTGCATGATATCTCGGCATGTCCCGCGTACAAACTACGCGGGGATAAACTAAAACGTTCCCTTGCTGGACGATCCGAACGTTCTTTTGCAGAAATGCTAAAGAAAGCTACACCACCAACCTCAACAAACATCTATGCTCACTTGCCTCCTAACGAGGGCGAGGCTGATGACCCACAAGAGGGAACATCTACTAGGGCGCCTAGAAGTTATAGGAAGAGGAGGAACATTTCCTCTCCTAAAGTTCGTTGTAAAGGCCAGAAGGTATCCCTTGACGGGACTCAGAAAGTCACATCTATTGGAAGTGTTGCAACCAAACCGAAGCAATTAGCTCCTGGTCTCGGAGGATTAAACTCAGAGAAGGAGTTCCCAGCACTTCCCGGAACATCAAAAATCCCAAGTGTTCCTCTGTTTCAGTTCGCGGCACTGGAATTATCAAACTCTCGGACATTGTGGACTGGATAATAAAAACTTTCAATATAACTGATCCTATTAAAAGTCTTATGTTAGCTTTTCTCGCTACAGTAAGAACATTTTTGAAGCAGTTGACTGCTAAATGGCCCCTCCTTTCAGCGATTGTATCCCTCGATGGCTAACTCATCGAACGAGGTCACGGATTTGATCACTGTTCTACAGTGGAATTGCAGAAGTATCATCCCGAAAATCGATTCCTTCAAAATTTTAATAAATAATTTGAGTTGCGATGCATTTGCATTATGTGAAACTTGGTTAACTTCCGACATAGATCTCAACTTCCACGACTTTAATATTATTCGCCTGGATCGAGACACCCCCTATGGAGGAGTGCTTTTGGGGATCAAAAAGCGCTATTCCTTCTACAGAATTAACCTTCCCTCGATAACAGGTATTGAAGTTGTCGCTTGTCAAGTAACAACCAAAGGCAAAGATCTTTGCATAGCTTCCATATATATTCCCCCCAACACCGCGATTGGGCATCGCCGGCTACATGACATCATAGAATCCCTGCCTGCACCGCGACTAGTTTTAGGCGACTTTAACTCTCACGGTACGGAATGGGGTTGCCTTTATGATGATAACCGTTCCTCTTTAATTCACAATATTTGCGACAACTTCAACATGACAATTCTAAACACGGGTGAAATGACACGGATTCCTCCCCCACCAGCGCGCCCAAGCGCATTAGATTTATCCCTTTGCTCGACCTCGCTAAAGTTAGAATGCGCGTGGAAGGTAATCCCTGATCCCCACGGTAGCGACCATCTGCCGATCATAGTCTCAATCAATAACGGCTCAAGGCCATTGGAAACAATCAATATTTCGTATGACCTCACACGAAATATCGATTGGAAGAGCTATGCTGCCGCGATATCCGACAACATCGAATCTACTCAAGAACTTCCTCCGGAGGAAGAGTACAGCTTTTTGGCTGGCTTGATTCTCGACAGCGCGAATCAAGCTCAGACTAAGCCAGTACCCGGCGCGAACATACAAAAACGTTCTCCCAATCCCTGGTGGGATAAAGAGTGCTCAGACGTGTACGCAGAGAAGGCCGCCGCGTTTAAGACCTTCCGGAACGACGGGTTACCCGCTAGTTTTCGACAGTACGCGACGTTAGACAAGCGAATGAAGAGTTTGATGAAAGCCAAAAAACGCGGTTATTGGCGCCGGTTCGTCGACGGATTAACGAGAGAAACATCGATGAGCACTCTTTGGGGAACAGCCCGACGTATGCGAAATCGAAACAGTACTAATGAGAGCGTGGAATATTCAAACCGTTGGATATTCGATTTCGCCAAGAAGGTTTGTCCGGATTCCGCCCCGGCACAGAAGATCTACCGCGCCGCGTCCCGTCACGATAACGCGAACGAAACACCTTTTTCGATGGTGGAGTTCTCACTTGCTCTCTTGTCGTGTAACAATAAAGCTCCAGGGCCAGACAGAATCAAATTCAACTTGTTGAAGAATCTGCCAGACTCTGCCAAGAGACGCTTGTTGAACTTATTTAATAAGTTTCTTGAGGCTAACATTGTCCCACACGATTGGAGGCAAGTGAAGGTCATCGCCATCCAAAAACCAGGAAAACCAGCCTCCGACCACAATTCGTATCGACCGATCGCAATGCTATCTTGTATCCGGAAGTTGTTCGAGAAAATGATCCTATCCCGCCTCGACAATTGGGTCGAAGCAAATGGCTTACTGTCAGATACACAATTTGGCTTTCGCAAAGGCAAAGGGACGAATGATTGTCTTGCGTTGCTCTCAACCGAAATTCAAATGGCCTATGCTAGTAAAGAGCAGATGGCATCAGTGTTCCTAGATATAAAGGGGGCTTTTGATTCAGTTTCTATCAACATTCTTTCAGAGAAGCTGCACCAGCATGGTCTTTCAGCGACTTTAAACAACTTTTTACTAAACTTGTTGTCGGAAAAGCACATGCATTTTTCGCATGGTGACTTATCGACATCACGATTTAGCTACATGGGCCTTCCCCAGGGCTCATGTCTAAGCCCCCTGTTATACAATTTCTACGTCAACGACATTGATGAATGTCTTGACAATTCCTGCACGTTAAGACAACTTGCAGACGATGGCGTGGTGTCTGTTACGGGACCCAAAGCTGTCGATCTACAAGGACCATTACAGAATACCTTGGACAATTTGTCTGCATGGGCTATTAAGCTGGGTATCGAATTCTCCACGGAGAAAACTGAGCTAGTTGTATTTTCTAGGAAGCGTGAACCAGCACAACTACAGCTTCTATTAATGGGTCAAACTATAGCTCAGGTCTTCACAGTAAAATATCTAGGGGTCTGGTTCGACTCGAAAGGTACTTGGGGATGCCATATTCGGTATCTGAAACAGAAATGCCAGCAAAGGATCAACTTTCTTCGTACAATAACCGGAACGTGGTGGGGTGCCCACCCAGGAGACCTAATTAGGTTGTATCAAACAACGATACTGTCGGTACTGGAATACGGATGCTTCTGCTTTCGATCCGCCGCGAACATACATTTCATCAAACTCGAAAGAATTCAGTATCGTTGTTTGCGTATCGCCTTAGGGTGCATGCAGTCGACCCATACGATGAGTCTCGAAGTTCTGTCGGGCGTTCTCCCGCTGAAAAATCGATTTTGGGAACTCTCATATCGATTGCTCATTCGATGCGATATCTTGAACCCGTTGGTGATTGAAAATTTCGAAAGGCTTGTTGAGCTCAATTCTCAGACCCGTTTTATGTCCCTGTACTTTGACTACATGGCGCAAAATATTAATCCTTCTTCTTACAATCCCAACCGTGTGCATTTCATAAATACTTCTGAATCTACTGTTTTCTTCGACACATCCATGAAAGATGAGATTATTGGAATTCCGGACCATATACGCCCACAAGTGGTTCCAAATATTTTTTATAATAAATTCCGAGAAGTCGACTGTTCTAAGATGTTTTATACTGACGGATCAAACCTCGAAGGGTCCACTGGCTTCGGTATTTTCAATCAAAAGTTCACCGCCTCCTACAAACTCAGTGACCCTGCTTCAGTTTACGCCGCAGAACTAGCTTCTATTCAGTATACCCTTGGAGTCATTGACACATTACCCGCAGACCATTACTTCATCGTCTCGGATAGTCTGAGTTCTATTGACGCTATTCGCTCGATGAAACATGGAAAGCATTCCTCGTATTTTTTGGGGAAAATACGGGAGCTACTGAGTGCTTTATCTGACAAATCTTTCCAGATTACCTTGGTGTGGGTCCCTTCTCATTGCTCCATTCCGGGCAATGAGAAGGCGGACTCCTTAGCTAAGGTGGGTGCCATTGAAGGTGACGTTTTTGAAAGACCAATTTGCTTCCACGAATTTTTCAGTATTACTCATCAGAGAACCCTCGAAAGTTGGCAAACCTCGTGGAGCAATGGGGAGCTAGGAAGGTGGCTACATTCGATAGTCCCTAAGGTATCGACGAAACCTTGGTTCAAGGGGATGGATGTGGGTCGTGACTTCATTCGTGTGATGTCCCGACTCATGGCGAACCATTACACGCTGGATGCACATCTCCGACGTATTGGGCTCGTGGAGAGTGGTATCTGCGCTTGTGGCGACGGTTATCACGATATAGAGCACATAGTCTGGGCGTGCACCGAGTACAGTTCCGCCAGGTCTCGGCTTATGGACACCCTCCGGGCCCGAGGAAGACCACCCAACGTCCCGGTTCGAGATGTGTTGGCAAGCCGCGATGTCCTCTATATGTCCCTTATATACACCTTCATAAAAACCATCAATATCCAACTTTAACTGCCCCTTTTTCCTTATCATTCTCAGAAGCGCTCTC